>NC_085138.1:69785381-69877881 GCF_035046485.1 Aedes albopictus | reverse complement strand
AATGCTAATAAATTCAATAAATCTTTTGAATTGATCAATTTAATAAGACGATAATTGTATCTGCATTAGTTTTAATTATATACGATCGTTGTTCATGCCATACGAGATAAAAGTTTCAGTAGGTCAGTTCTGGAATATTTTAAAATTCTTGCTCTCATAAATTAACACTGATAAAAATATGTGAGGTTTGCTACCTAATAATATTCTTTGAATGGTGAATTCACATGTGGACGATTACACTAGTTTATAGCATTTTTGAACTCGGTAAGCTGATGATCATTTTTGGTGTAGAATCATGCCCTGAATTCGAAAACGCGAAAGAAAAAAATTACAGTAGAGCGGAATTTTTTTCGACTTTCCATACAAGGTTGATGATTAGAAATAGATTTTTGTTCTATTTTTAAGCAAAGTCGCTAACTTCAAAAATCTCATTCTCCGTAATCAATGCTCCGATTGAGCTGAAATTTTTACTGTAACACACTTACTAATGATATGTCAAATGAACGTCGAGAAAGAATTTTTAAGTTGTTTTTTTTTTCATATTGAAAAAAATACATTTCTTCAAAAAAATTTGGGAATTTTGCTAAAATTTAAGGAGATCGTCCCTAAAACTCGTCAATATCTTGAATTTCATCAACCTGACGCAAAACCTGTATTCAGATGATCGAATGGTATTGTATTCAGCGTTTAATTTATGGAAAAAGATTTAAAATTGGTTGAACAAAACGCAATATACTTGAATCTTAGTAAATTACATATTTAAAAAAAATGCAATACTCGATATTGAGCTGAAACTCAAAAACTGTTCTACTTGAAATTTTTTGAAGATCGGTTTCGAAATCAGCACTAAATTGTGCTTCAAAAATTTTGGTCGTTGACAGAAGTTCACGACTTTCGTTTTATTTTGTAAACTTGTATTACTCTTTGGAATTGCGATCATCAAAAAATCCTGGAAAAATATGTCTATGGATTAATTTTTGATGAAATCACCGCTAAATTTCTAATCTCTAGTGGAAATTGTAAAAAAAAATCTGAAACAATTGATGAAGGAATTCCATAAAAGGTTCTGATACATTTAAACGAATTACTAGTGAACTCTCTGAAAATATTCTTGTGCGAATTCCCAAAAGAATATCTGAAGAAGTTCAATGAAAGTTCCAAGTGAACTAAGAAATGGAACGCCAGGAAGCAGAACATCTTGAGATACTTATGGAAGAATTCCTGGAGAAACCCATAAGGACAATCTCGTTGAAATTTCAAGATGTCTCCCGCAATGGCCGGCTTTTGCATGTAATTAAGATTTTGACAAAAATCTCAAAACAAAGTAAACCAGCGCGGTGCATCGCGAAGCTGTTTTTATAGAGATTTATGCATTTGAAGCTCTGATTGGACAGGGACCCTTAAAAGTTTGTCCATAACAGAACGCTCGCACGATTTCTCAAAGGAATTCAAATAAAAATCCTAGAAATTTCTAGAAGGGAAACAACATACAGAAATACTCATTGGAATTTCTGATAAAATCTCTATGATCTCCACAGAAAATTCTGGGGTTTTTCATGAAGGAATCTCTGAAAGAATTTCTGAAGATGAAGAAATTTCTTATAGATTTTTTGAAGCATCTCTGAAGAAATGCCTAGAAAAATTGCAGAAGGAATTATCCCTGGACGATATTCTAAGAACTTCTTAAAATTTCTGAATAGGAAATTTTTTGAAGGAAAATCTGAAGGAATTTTTGGAAGAAACTCCGTAAGAATTTATGAATTTTGGAAGATTTTATGAAGAAACTCCTTGAATAATTTCTGAAGTTTATTTTATTTTACAAGAACTCCATAAAAGCTTTCTAAGTGAAATTTAGGAAAAATTTCAGAAAAATCTCTATCGATTTTTTTTATTTATTAAGTAATCCTTGGATGAATTTATGATGGAAACTTTTGGAAATTGTAGAAGGAATTCCGAAATTTTCGAAGGAATCCATGTAAGATTTTTCGAAAAAATGCCCGCATTTTTTTAATAGTTTGCTTACAAATAGCATTAAGTATCAGATTTCAGCAGCACGATACTCAAAAAGAAACTATTAAAAATATTTTTACGGAAAAACGTCTGATCAATTTCGAACCGAAGATCAATTTGACCCCGGTTTACGGGACTTTTTAATGTGAACCTCAGGAATTTCTAAAGGACATCGAAGGGGAATTTATGACAGAGTCCGTACCATAATTTCTTCAAGAAACCCAAAAAAGTTTTCTTGAGGAACCTGTGAAAAGTTTTCGAAATGAATCTATGGATATGGATATCAGTAGGCATCCATGGAAGAATAACCGAGGAAATCCATGGAAGGCTTCCCAAGAAAATTATTGAATATATTTTTGGAGGAAGCTTCTGAGAAAACTCTTCAGTAATATCTTATGAAAGGATTGAAGGAATTGTCAAAGCAATATTTCGATTATTTTTGAAGGACTTCTTCTTCTTCTTCTTCTTCTTCTTCTTCTTCTTCTTCTTCTTCTTCTTCTTCTTCTTCTTCTTCTTCTTCTTCTTCTTTATGGCTCTACGTCCCCACTGGTACATGGCCTACCTCGCTTCAACTTAGTGTTCTTTGAGCACTTCCACAGTTATTAATTGAAGGGCTTCCTTTGCCTGCCATTGCATGAATTTGTATATTGTGAGGCAAGTACAATAATACACTATGCCCAGGGAGTCGAAAAAATTTGCCCGACTGGAGCGGGAATTGAACCCGCCGTCTCCGGATTGGCGATCCATAGCCTTAACCACTAGGCTAACTGGAGACCCCCTGGCCTTAACCACTAGGCTTTGAAGGACCCCCTGGAGGAATTTCTGAAGAAATCGCTGAATAACATGTTCTCGAATGAATCTCATAAGGATTAAAAAAACATCCCTGGAACAAAATATAATCTGGAGAGAATTTATAAGGCATTCACACTTAAGAAGAGATCTCTGCGAAACTTCCTGAAAGCCTCTCAGGAGGACTTTTTGAAGGAATCCATGTAGGATTTCTATAATCCTTGGAAAAATTATGAGGATGGAAGTTTCTTAGTTAAATCTTTGAAAAATTTTGAAGAAAAAGATTCTAAAGGAAAAACCTGAGGAATTTCTAAAACAACCCCTATAAAAACCATTCCAAATGTTTCCTTGGAGCATTCCTTTTAATTAATCCGTAAAGCAATTCCTTAAAGGATTTCTGAAAGAATTTCTAAAACAAAACGGGAAGATTTTTTTTTATCCTTCAATCACTTAACCTAATTTACAGCTCTATTGTCCACTAGGGCACAGCGTGAGCGATTCCAATTGTGCACATACACTTTGTGCAGCGCTTAAATGTATTCTATTTTAATTGTACTATATCGAACTGTTTCCCGTTGCGCTACTTTCACTTTCTACTCCATCATGGTAAAATGATGAGCTCGAGGATGTTGATGTGTGGCTGTTCCTGTTTCCAGTCCAATTGGGGGTCCATTATGGGTTGTTGTTTGCCGATGTCCAAGTATCCGGGTTCATTTGAGCCATGGGTTTAGAAGAGGGTCAGTGTCAGCTGCTCTCAGGGGGAAAGAGCAACTGACGAAAGTGCCGGGGCTGGGTTCAAGCCCATGACCATCTGCTTATGAAGCAAACGTGTAGCCACTACGCCACGGGCCCAGGCGGGGAAGATTTTCCGGGAAGATTTCCTAAAGAAAAGGACAATTCAAATATGATGACCATCATTTTTCGGGAATTTTAGACACCCATTACCCCCCCCCCTCCCCTCTACTTTCTCTGTCACGCTTTTTCTATAACTAAAACATGAAGTGTTACACTTTCTTAGATTTCCCTTCCCTCCAAACGATGGCCATCATATTTAAATGATCCCGAATCTTTGAAAGATTTACTTCCATTTTTTTTTTTAATTTTCTAAGATTTCCTTTCTAAATTTCTGAATAAACATCTGTAGGAATTTCTGAAGCAATCTCTGGACTCTCCCGAGCAGAGGAGAATATCAAATTAATAACTACGAAATCACATAACCTGTTTCTATATCTTGTTTTGTTATTATTTAATGATCAAAGCATAGCTTTTCCATAACAAATTTTGTTGAACAATCTCATTTAGTTATAATCACGCTATTGATATACATTCACTCAATTACATTTCAATAACATGTTTTGTTGAAGTACAAGTTTTGTTATTGTTGCACTATCAACAATAGCACAACAGTAACAAGTATTCAAATCAAAGCGACACTTCGATAATAATGCTCTGTCCTTTTGTTTTGTTCCACTTTTGTGTTCAGTTAGGAAGGAAATTTCCGAACGAATCCTCTGAAAATTCCTTAAATGATATTTGGGAATACATTTGGAAATTCTGGAGGAACCCTTCGATACCCTGGAGAAGTCTTCAAAAGAACTTCTGGCGCAATCTTCTTAGAAATTCCAGAGTAATACTTCTCAGCAATTATTAGAATTCTTGGCAAAATCTTTTGAAAAACTCCAGGAGAATTCTTCGGAAAAAAACTACTGGTGAAATTCTCAAAGAAATTTTCAGAGAAATCTCAAAATGAAATTCGGGACAAATAATCACGGGGAATTCTGAAGAAATCCTTGAAGGGATTCTGTTCATAATTCTGAAGGAATTTCTAGAGAAGTCTTTGAAAATCTGTGAATGATTTCGTGGAAGAAATCTCGGAGAAATTTCTGGAAGTAGTATTTTTCGATCATTTACAGTATTGTTACTCATGTTATTTGTGGGTTTGTGAGACAAAGTGAATAATTTCATATAATAAGTATCATAATTTACTTAGTTACGATTTTGATATAATAACAAATTTTGTTTTCCGATTATTATCAATAACAAATTAATATTAAAATTTGTTATTGAAACATTTTCTAAATGCACTGTTATTAAGTTGTTTTTGAAACTAACAAAACAAGTTATTAAAATAGTTTTCCAAGAACATTTTTTTGTTATGATATTTGTTATTTTGCCGCTTATGACAGACAAGTTTATAACATAATCTGTTATGTTAATAACTTAAAAATAATCGATTCTATTATTCAGTTATTTTACCCAAATAACACAGGTCATTATGCTGTTGTTATTCCCTTCTGCTCGGGCTAGCGTGCGCAGCTTTATCTTTATTCTCACTCACTCATGGAAACAAACACGAGAAAGATGAAGACACAAGAGAGGGCTTGTCCCCTCTTATATCTCGCTCTTGCTTGTATTTATGGAAGAGAATGAGCGAGAACGAAGAAAAAGCTGCGCACGCTGATGTCTTTGGATGACTTTCGCAAAGCACTTCTGAAAGAATTAGAAGACCCACTAAAAGAATTACAAGACCCCCACTTTTGAAAGAAGAAGAAACCCATTGAAGGTTTGCTGAAGAATATCGTTGAAATCGTTGAAGGATGTTTTCAAATGATCCGTGAAAAATTGATGTTGTTCTACATCTAGAGTTATTTGCGAAGGAATCTTTGGAGAATTTGAGAGACTGAAGAAACTAATTTCTTAGTGGATTTTTCGAAAAAAAAAACCCTGGTGTATTTAGAGCTGTCCTTGAAGAACTTTTTGTATGAATCATTGAAGGATGTACTCAAATAACCCGTGAAAGAAATTCTCGTGGATTTCTTGGAAAAAATGCCAAAGGAGTCCCTGCAGGCATTTTCAAATGATTTTTTTTATGATTCTTAAAAAAATCTAGAAGAATTTCTTAAGATATATTCAAAGGCTTTTCTAAAGGATTCTGAGCATACATTTTTAAATATCCAGAGGAATGTCTGAAGGAATTCCTAGCCGAATTTTAAGATTTTCTTTAAAAACACATTCATTGCCATTTCTGGAAGAATCCTAGTGAATTTCTCTAATAAGAAATACCCCAGAAAAAAAAAATTCTTGGAATCCTTGATTTGTTTTTGAATTTCTGTTAAAAATCCTTAGCGGAATTTCCAAAGTAATTGGTGAAAAAATTTCTGAAGGAATTTTCGAAACGTTTTCTGAAAATTCCTCCGAGAAATTGTTGAAAGAACGCCTTAAACGTTTTCTAAAGGAATCTTAAGAAAATTTCTCGCAGAAATTTTTAAACTAATCAATGCAACAAATCAATAAAAATCAATATGACCCAGACAGACACGCTGAACGTACACTAAACCATCGTGGTGCGAAAAATTTAACCAGAATATCTAATAAAACACTAAAGCATAGGGAAACATTTTAAAAGCATGTATTTACATTTTCATAAACAGAAAAAATAAATAAAAAATGTCATGAAAAAAGTAGAGAATGAAGTCTTAAACAAATAAGGAAGGCGAAAACAAATAGTCCAATATCTCCATACAAAGGTTCCTGATATGCATGAGGCTCCAAATAGTTGGTATTCAAAAATCAAAAAGGATATTCAAAAACTGAGACACATTTTAAAAGAAATCAAATTCGAAAAATTCTCTTTTTCCCGTTTTTTTTTTAATTTGAAGAGCTGGTTACGCAGTTACTTAATTACAGGTTACTTGAAGTAATCACCATGACACCAGCATGTACTTGTTTTTTTTTAAGCATTTGCCATCAGTCCAACCTTTGCTGCTTTGGGTTTTAGACGGGTACACTGTACAGTTCTGTGGCATTTCCAAATATTCTGCCGATATTATCCATGTCGTCAGCGAAATAAAGGAATTGACCGTATCGGTTGAAAATCGTTCCAAGGCTACTGCACCAGGCCTCCGCATGACAAGCTCTAGCGCAATATTAACCTTCTCATACCCATTTTTTTTATTTTGACCTAAATATATTTTTTCGTCATCAAAAATCGATTTGAACATTCAAGCATGATTCATTTTAGGTCGCAATTTTGTGAGTTTTAGCTTCCTATATTTCAAATTTTCTATTTTTGAATATCCCTAAACTTTTTTTATTTTGCCTGGAAGCCTATTTAATATACTGATTTTTTTAATGCGAAAACATTTCGAGATTTTATGATTAAAGTTGAAATATTTATATTGTAATTATTGTTCGTGGAAAGTTTTTTTTCTCCACGTAATTTTAAGGAAAATAATTTTAGGGTATATTCAACTCCCTTAAACTACTACACAATGAAAGAATGATTGGGGAAAATGGTTAATGCGATTTATTACAAAAGAAATATTAACATCTACAAGGTGGCCAAAACATTCATTTTTCAATAACTGAAAAAAGTAATTACGCATACAGAAAAACATTTTGAGATATACCGAACAGTCCCAAATATCAACCAAAAATATAAAAGTTTGGATTACCCATGAAAGTAAAAAAACACAAAAATGCTCAAACTATACCCCGTGTAAAGGCGGGGTTGGGTATAAGAGGGTTAAACAGCAGGAATGAAAGGCTATCATTCTGTCACAGAACGTGGGGAGGATTTGTCGTACGTTAAAGATCTGATCCGTTATTGAACAGACGAATCCGACTTGATTACTTCCCGCAAGCTCATTTTTATAGGTCTTAAACAACGGAAGATGGTCTGAGATAGCGCTTAGTAGGCGGTATTCAGAATGAAGATCGCTTTGAAGCTCTCATACTTTAACTTAAAGCCTTCCCTGTAGATAGAGCTTCTCCAGTAGCTGTTCCAGATCCTGGCAATCAGCCCACTTTTCCTAGTTCAACTAAATGAGTTAAGCTGTAATATCATCCTTACCAGCTGCCCTATTGTTCTTGAGCTGCTGAATGATATGATTAACTTCACATATCGTGGGACTTTATTGGTTTCCACCGTGTTGACGTATTCATTTCTCCGCTGCATTGATCAGCAGCTCTACACCGTTTAAATATCCGTCGTAGTGCTGCTTCTGCCTTTTGATTATCTCACGTCCATCCGTCATGATACTCCTTATCCCTGCACATCCCGGATTGTGGCATGAAGCTTTTATGGCATGATTTGAGCTTTTGGTAGAACTTCCATGTTTTTTAGAACGGCTAAGCAGTTCCATATTCGCACTACGTTTCTTCCAGGAAACGTTTCTTCTCTCGAAAAAATCGGGTATGTGTTTCCACTTCCGATTGGTAACGTTCTACGTTTTTCCGGGTCCCATGCTGCAGCATGACCGCCCACACTGCGTTCTTCTCTTCCAAAATCTCTGTATACCGATCGTCGAACCAATGGTTCCTGCTACTCCATCCCATGCACCCGACTCCGACGGTACTCTCGGTTGCGTCGTTGATAGCTGCCTTGACCAATGAAGAGAATTGTTGGACAAAAGAGACACAAAACAAGCAATAAAGGAGGTGCGGCGACTACTCTTTATCCCAACTGGTAACACATAATGATATAATCCCCAATTTTAAGAGGCGCATGGCTTTTTTGTTAAAACCGCTTTAATAAATAATATAAATAATAATCCCGAATTGTTTTGTTGGGGACAAAACAGAAGCTGAATTTGTTGCATACTTTTCAACTCGCGAATAATCGAATATTATTGATCAAAATCGAGACTGTTTGTAATTAACAGCGTTGATGCAAGGCTATAAAATTTCTAAACTCGTGGTGTATGATCTTTATCCTATTCTATTCATGTTGGGACAAACCTATGTCGCATTGAGTGGATTGTCGCAACAAATACAGGTTGCGACATTGTCATTATTGTTGCACGATGGTTGAATTTTGATTCACTGAGCCAGGTTCAATGCTAGCACCACGATAGGTCCTGACGCCGATAATGTCGGAGAATTGCCGCCCAACGTGGTCAATTTGCGATTCCGTCCGCTGCAGGTGTGGTGATCTCCAAGTGTAACAATAAGGGAAGTTAAGTTGAAATAAGGCACTACTAATGGACATGTTTTTGGAGGCAGTGTGGGCTGCGTATGTTGATTATGCTGAAGTTTAAGAATCGACCGTTTGCACCATGGATCTTATGCCACACACTTCCTGCAACGCTACGATTCTGAACCCGCGATACTTCAGTAGATCGGCGAGTATGTTGTGCCAGTGACGTAGCCAGAAATTTACTCTGGGAGGGGTTTTCGTTGATCAATGATATTTTTTTCACATTCACATTTCGTAAACAGCACCAAATAATGAGGCAATATACATAGAATTTTAGTTGTAGAGTTAAAGTAGCGGCGCAGCTGAAAAATTGTTTCGTCAGATAGTGTTTTATAATGAAAAATTGTTCTACGAATTTTGGGGCTTGGGGGGTGACGTTCAACCCTAGCTTTCATTTTCACCTCTTTTCGTGTTTTCGAGTTATTGGAAAATTAGCAATAGGCAGCAATAATATTGGGCCTACGCCAACACTCCTGTCTCGCCGGAGGGCCATCGTGCCAGTTCTGTTTAACGTCCCATGGCCTTGCAAGCCCAACCAGTCTTGTGCATTATCACCATCATAACACAAAAAAGCCGCAACATCAACATTGCCCTTCTTCCTCCATCAACGCTACAGCCGACCATCTCTATGTTGCTAACGAACATATTCGAGACGAACGCATTGATACGATGGCTGCCGCCGCCACGCTCTTTCTCTGCAAATCTCCTGAGCAACCGAACGCTCCTTAACAGTCGTTCCGACGCAGAGCTATGTCACTCACTGCTGGGTGACTCTCACCTGAAAGGGCCAGGATGAAGGTCAATTTGTTAAGTAGTATTGCACGGCGTAGCAAACACAAACATAGCACACCCTATGAATAGAATACAAGGCGTAGAACAAAAACTCGCTTCGGTGTTCCATCGTGTGGTTCGAAAACAAGAGACGATCGCTGCTGCTGGATGTGGTTGACTCTGCTTTGAACGAGGGTTAGCTTGAGAGGCTTTTGCGTGAATCGATTATGTTTTGATGGACTGCGTTTGTCGTATGAAGTGATGGTTAAGGGCGGACGGGACGGTCGAGAAAATATCCACCATTGCTCTGTTGCTACTAAGATGGTAATCTCAGATTCTACTTCATATTTTGCAACAAAAACCTATCATTGTGCATGCTCACTTGCAGTGCTTATGCTGATTGGTTTTCAGCATCTTCTGTGCGATAGGTCTCGAGATTACCATCTTCAAAATCGCGAGGCAAATTGTTAGAAAGAGAGGCAAGATAGGAAAAATAACACGGCGTCCCGTTTCACCTTAAAGCGAGTGTCGTTCGACATTAACCATCCTGAAACTGCACAACCCTGAGGGCTCAACACTGGGACGACCACACTGATGAGCTACCACCTAGGATCTAGCTGGGCGTGGTATAGCGTTTCTTACTCAGCCGCAGGATGCCAGAACAGACGCTGTTTGAGCCGCACCTCCTTGGTGAACAGATGCTCAGATCGTACCTGCTCAATCTAGCTGAAGTCAGAAGGACAACAGTGCCCAGGCTGCACTACCAGCTAAGCACACATCTTTTAGCTGGCGGTCTTTGTCATCGCTTGACCCGTGGAAGCATGAGGTAGGAACTTGTGAGGACCACAGCTATGTTGGACGCTCTCATTATTTTGCAGCCCAACGGAAGAGCAGCTTGGCGCATCTACACTTGAAGATGGCTGGAGGGACATCCGATCCGCCATAGGTAGTACCTCGGCTACAGCACTAGGCTTCGCGACTCCGAATCACAGAAACGACTGGTACGACGGCGAATGTGAACAGTTGAAAAACGAGAAGAATGCAGCATGGGCGTGAATGCTGCAACACCGTACGAGAGCGAATGAGGCACGTTACAGACAGGCGCGGAACAGGCAGAACTCAGTCTTCCGGATGAAGAAGCGCCAGCAGGAAGAACGAGATCGCGAAGCGATAAAAGAGCTGTACCGCGCTAAGGACACACGAAAGTTCTACGAGAAGCTGAACCGCTCGCGCAGAGGCTTCGTGCCACAAGCCGACATATGCCGAGATAATTACGGGAATATTCTCACGAGCTGGCGTGAGGTGGTCGACAGGTGGCGGCAGCATAATGATTACCTCAATGGCGACGATGCAAGTACCGAAGGTGGCGTGGTAACAGATCTAGGAGTATGTGCACAGGACGAAAGAATTCCGGCCCCTGACCTCCAAGAGATTGAGGAGGAGGAGGTTGGCCGGTTGAAAAACAACAAAGCCGCTGGAGCAGATCAACTACCAAGCGAGCTTCTAAGATACGAAGGAGAAACCCTGGTGAGAGCACTACATTGGGTCATTACCAAGATTTGGGAGGAGGAAGTATTACCGGATGAATAGATGGAAGGTATCGTGTGTCCCATCTACAAAAAAGGGCGTCAAGTTGGATTGCGGGAACTACCGCGCGATCACACTACTGAGCGCTGCCTACAAGATACTCTCTCAAATTTTATGCCGCCGTCTATCACCGATTGCAAGAGTGTTCGTTGGGCAATGGATTTATGGGTAAACGTGCTACAACGGACCAGATGTTCGCCATCCGCCAGGTGTTGCAGAAATGCCGCGAATACAATGTGCCCACACATCACTTGTTCATCGATTTCAAATCGGCGTATGATACAATCGATCGAGAACAGCTATGGCAGATTATGCACGAATACGGATTCCCGGATAAACTGATACGATTGATCAAGGCGACGATGGATCGAGTGATGTGCGTAGTTCGAGTATCAGGGACACTCTCGAGTCCCTTCGAATCTCGCAGAGGGTTACGGCAAGGTGATGGTCTTTCGTGCTTGCTGTTCAACATTGCTTTAGAGGGTGTAATAAGGAGATCGGGTATAAACACGAGTGGGACGATTTTCACGAAGTCCGTTCAGCTGCTTGGTTTCACTGATGATATTGATATTATTGCTCGTAAATTTGAGACGATGGCGGAAACGTACATCCGCCTAAGAGTGAAGCCAGGCAAATCGGATTAGTCATTAATGTGTCGAAGACAAAGTACATGATGGCAAAGGACACCAGGGAGGAATCACCGAGCCCGCCACCCCGATTTTTTATCGACGATGATGAAATCGAGGCGGTTCACAGTGTTCGAAATCGATGATTTTACGATCAAAATTGAATAACTTTTTTTAGGTTGGTTCTAGAGATTTGGCGTGTTCTACAAAGTTTTTCTGCATGTTAAAAGGCGTCTTTTGATAAAATGTAATAAATGACTAATCCCCCTAGAAGTGAGATAAAAATTATATTTTGTCGATATATTTTTTTAGAGGTTTGAAGTCTTCGGCAAAGTTGTAGCCCATAATAAGAAAACAAAAATCGTAGAACATGTCAAAGCTCCACCTCTTACGGTTTTCGAGATATGGAGCGTTTTGTGCGAAGTACCCCTAAAACTAGTTTTTTCAGTGTAGCTTCAACAGATAGAATCCTACAGTTTTGTGACCTTCTACTTGTTCAGGACGTCAAAATACACATTTCTTCCGAAGATGTCAAGTCACTATATCTTAACACAAAAAAGTTATAGGCAAATTTAAAATATTTTAAGGTGTACTTTCACCTTAAGTAACTATTTCCGGCGCAAAATGGCGCAGATGGCTCAGTCGGTAGTTGAAAGATTAGACTTTTTACTATCACTTGGGGGTGGAAACCCTTGTGGGCAATAGTGGGAAAGGTGGTTTAAATACATGACAAAAACTAGTTATTTTGCCTGTAATACAAGAAAAATAAATAAAAATTAATAATTTAGGATCCCGCAGTAATTTTTACTGCATTGCGTAATTTCCAGCAATATTTTAGAACATTTTTGAGCATGATTTACTTATTTATTCACTTAAATTAGCGAAACTTTACACCAAAGGTGCATTCGTGTCTTTTTTGAGCATTGTTTTTGCCAAACAGAATAGTTTATTCATGCTTTTGAATTCATATTGTTTACTATCAGATGATCAGGCAATTTCTGATAAAGTTACTTTAAAATTAAATTAAAAAAAAATCGCGTTAAGTACTGTTCCTTTGAATTCCACTAAGAATTTGCATCCTTTGACAGATACGTATTTCGACCTCAACTGTAAGGTCGTCTTCAGTGTCTTGTACTTGACTCGACTTTAAAATTAAAATTACCTATTTGAAGTTTTTTTGGGACCATATTCAAGTTATGTAGCGCTAGAAATAGGAAGTATTAAACAGTTCAAGATGTGCATCAAAACACAGAGTAGATTTTTTTCATATATTTATGTTTATATTTGTTGTTTGACTTTTCAACTACGGAATCAGTATCCGAAAATATCAGGAGAAGTTTTGATTCGTCCGATAGCAGATTAACAGCTTTTTCGGTAATCCACGAGTTTGACTTACACCTGGGAAGCAATTGAAATATATCAGATATAAATCAATAAAATACAGGATGTGCCGAGAAATAATGCGATGTTTTTTTTTTATTTCAAACATTAATTTTAATCTCTTGACGTTAACCAATTACATGTTTTGACGTCCCATCGTCTGCATCATGAGTTGATTGAAGTATTTTTCATGTTTTAACAGTTCTTTTCACAAAAGTCGAGTTGAAACAATTTGTTTATCAATTTGATCATTTGATATAAAAGATCTACTTTATTTTCACCAGGAAATCGTCAAAATATGTATTGAAGAATGCAAAATTACAACTATCTTAATAAGAACTGCGAAGGTATTTATCAAAACGCATTTGATATTCTAGCCACCGTAGCCATTCAATTCTATGACTATTGGGTAGGTAGTCATTCGTTTGGGCATAGATATGTTGTCATAAGTTTGAAGAAATTCAATACTTTTATTTAGAACTAGCTTTAGTTATAACTCTCGGGAACAATATTTTGTCCTGATGTTTTAATTTTTAGTGATAAAAACTCACTGGTTTTTGCAAAAACGTTGTAAAATATTGCCGGAAGAAACACAGTGCAGTAAAAATTACTGTGGGCTTCTTAATATTTTTTTTAAATTTATTTTTCTTGTATTACAGGCAAAATAATTAGTTTTTGTCATGTATTTAAACCACCTCTCCCACTATTGCCCACGAGGGTTTCTACGCCCAAGTGATAGTAAAAAGTCTAATCTTTCAACTACCGACTGAGCCATCTGCGCCATTTTGCGCCGGAAATAGTTACTTAAGGTGAAAGTACACCTTAAAATATGTCAAATTTGCTTATAACTTTTTTGTTTCAAGATATAATGACTTGATATCTTCGGAAGAAATGTGTATTTTGACGTCCTGAACAAGTTTGTAGAGGGTCACAAAACTGTAGGATTTTATCTGTTGAAGCTACACTGAAAAAACTAGTTTTAGGGGTACTTTGCACAAAACGCTTCATATCTCGAAAACCGTAAGAGGTGGAGCTTTGACATGTTCTACGATTTTTGTTCTCTTATTATGGGCTACAACTCTGCCGAAGACTTCAAACCTCTAAAAAAATATTTCGAAAAAATAAAATTTTTATCTCACTTCTAGGGGGATTAATCATTTATTACATTTAATCAAAAGACGCCTTTTAACATGCAGAAAAACTTTGTAGAACACGCCAAACCTCTAGAACGAACCTAAAAAAAAATATTTAATTTTGATCGCAAAATCATCCATTTCGAACACTGTGCGGTTGAAGAATTCGTGTACTTGGACTCACTGGTGACCGCCGACAACGACACCAGCACAGAACTTCAGAGGCGCATTGTGGCAGGAAACCGTGCTTACTTTGGACTCCGCAGAACTCTAGGATCGAACAAAGATCGCCGTCACACGAAGTTAACTATCTACAAAACGCTGATAAGACCGGTGGTCCTCTATGGGCACGAAACATGGACTCTGAGCAGAGGACCAACGCGTCCTTGGTGTTTTCGAACGGAAGGTGTTGCGTATCATCTACGGCGGAATGCAGCTAGAAAGCGGAACTTGGAGAAGGCGAATGAACCACGAGCTGAATGAGCTGCTGAGAGAACCAACCATCGTCCATACCGCGAAAATCGGAAGGCTACGGTGGGCGGGTCACGTCACCAGGATGTCGGATAGCAACCCGACTAAAATGGTTCTCTAGAGTCATCCGACCGGGACAAGAAGACGTGGAGCGCAGCTAGCTAGGTGGGTCGACCAAGTGGAGGACGATCTGCGGACCCTACGCAGAGTGCGGAACTGGAGACAAACAGCCATGGACCGAGTGGAATGGAGACGGCTTCTATGTACAGCAGAGGCCACCCCGGCCTTAGCTTGATCGAAGAAGAAGAAGAAGAGTATTGGTTCCCTTATTAAGCATATGGCTCCCATCTACATCCTACGAACAACAAAGGATTGAAGTGCTGTTTGTTTTGTTTCTTTTTTATATTTTTTGTATGAAGTGAGTACGCATCGAAACAAAAAGAACGGAATCAATTGGTGTCGTAATCGCTTGTTTTCGAATATGATGACTTTGGGAGTGTAAGATTACTATTGGTACTCGTACCCTAGTTCCTGTGTAATATACTCCTTATTAAGTTGATTAGCATGGCTCAGAATTCACTAAGTTGCATAATTAATACATATTTATAATTTTCTCATCGTAGTTTCTGAAATAACCATCAAAATGGTCTAAAGCGAAGGCAACTATAGGGAGGACGGGAGCGACAGTAAAAAACATGTTGTTCAGTCAGCTGTTACGATACGACTCGTTATCTTTATTTATTATTTATTCAGATCGTGTACTCTCTACTTGCATAGGCTCTCATTTGAGGTACACTTGCAGACGGGTTACAACAGTTTCCTGTTCTAACCCTTATGTGGTCGACCCATTCAAAATGCATGATATAGAAAAAAGGTAAAAATTTCCGTATGCATAACGGTTAAGCGTTGAAATTCTAAATTTATCAAGGTCAAGTGAAACACGGTTATTGCATAACATTTAATTGTGATGTCCATTTAGTAGTTCGGACCCAACATATAAATGGTAATAAAATCAATATGTTGAAGAGGCCAATCAATACTCAGTGTAAGCATAGATCTAGAAATAAATAAATCTTTCTTTCTCAATAGCAAACCCATTTTCCGCAACAAACAACCTATCAATCAAATCACCTAATCAATGCTTGCACTTGCACCTATGCTAAAAGTAATACATTCAGTACCATCAGCTCAACCCATGGAGCTCTTCAAGTAACACCATCCAACCAAACAAAACACCGCGTACTTCTTCATTTGTTCCACCTCAGCGCTGCTGCTTTTAGCTTGATCGTTGCCCAATTTTGGTTCGTGGTTCAATGATTGAACCAACAAATTCGATGTCCAAAGAACGATCGGCCGCTGCAATGCAATGGAGGCAGGACGCAAACAATAATAAACCAAACTTGTAGGTACACGAACACCACCTCCGGGCCGAATGCATTCACCTTGAAGAGAGTTGAGAGGAGATGAAAATGTTGCGGTAGGCCATTATTGACATTGCAGAGATGTTGTGCAGTCCGAAAATTTCGTTGACAATAATGTGCAAGCCGCAGGCCACGGGTGTGGGTCATCTTGGTTTCTTCATCTGCTATGGTTGGTTGATGAACAATAAAATCTGACTATTTGATTTGTGTTTCCAACTAGTTTAAAATAGAAATCTAGCATGAAATTTGCCTAGTGAGTAGGAATGTGGTGAGATTCGTGAAGGTAGTAGTGATCAAGGTTCAAGCCCTGAACTGGTCGAGCCAATTTTCAGCATTAAGATACATTATTAAAGAGGGCAATTTACATTTTTAGAGTTTCTTGATCAACTGGTCTACATACGTAAATTGCTTGCTTTTACTTAGGCTAACCAAGTTTCCCAAGTAACATTTCGATGACCAATTAGTCTTGTAGAGGTTTTGAGAACCGTTATAAAACCTAATTTCTTTTATTTTGGTTTTATGATGGTTCTAAGCACCTTTCCTAGACTATTGTACAAAGAAATGTTACTAGCGCTGCCATTCCTCCAAGCTACGAGGGTCATCGTCCAAGTCGTCTGATAGTGTAGAAAGTGCACCGCGTGGCACTATTTAGAATAACTTGAATCATAATAATCTTTAGAAATATGAATTGAATATGTTCTGTTGAAGACGTCAACAAGCGATCAGTGGAGAAATTTTCCCTCTTGAGAGGCCCTCAGCAAGAGCGAAAAAAAAGCCCACCATCTTCATAATGGCTACAAGAAGGGCATCTGAGCTCCCAGGCTATCCGAAGACCCTGACTGCTCTCTCGCATCCCTTGGCTAATTAATTTCCGCCGAACCAGATTTCACCTGCTGGCAGTAAAAATTCAAATGTCCCACCGCGCATGGGGTTGAACCAAAGGCGAATGTCACCGCCACCACTCAAGACACAAGGTCACGGTCCAAACGCAGCTCGCACGCCACCGACCGTCCCATAAAAGTTGCGCGCGCGAAGTCACTTTTTTTCTGCCTTGCTATATTATATTCGCCCATCGAAGTGCTATAATCACCATGCTGGCCGCCCAGCATGGTGAGCTGGGTTGCCGCATATCGTGCCGGTATACCTATGAAAAAGTGACCGGTTTGCTTGGGTGGTGAAACGCGTGTATTTGCCGCCTGCACTGCACGTGTATTCTGATAGCAAATTACTAGAAAATGAGAGCTCCCCAAAGATGATGACTGACTATGTATGTACCGGTCAATTGCCATCTATTTGCTCGTCATCTGGTAGCGGCATCCCAAGTACAGTTAACAATATTATGCTAGATATCTATGGGGTTGCATAACAGTGCTAAGTGCTGACTACCTATATCGATTTATGGCTGAGCGGCTCAGCCAGTAGGATTTTTTATGCAGAAACTTTTTAGCGTTCGCGAAGCATCACTACACTGTATTAGGAGCCACTGCCGAGTTTACACAAACTTCTAAAATTGATCAATTGCACACTGCTCGAACAGTGCCACACATAACTGAACAACAGCACACAACCAGTTCAAGATATTGTGGCGGTTGCGCCGAATGCAAGCAAGTTTGTTGAGCGCGCGGCATGCTGCAGCGAGCAGGTGGGGATTCTCGAACGCTGCAACATCACTGTAAATAGCGCTGCCGATTGTAAGGTGAACGCCGCCAATTTTTCGGGGAGCAACATTCATCTGTGGGGGTCGTTCCATGTCAGTTCGATAGTCTGCATGATGTTAATCACTGCTCATCTTGCTCTCTGCGCTCCACACCTTCTTGTGCCAACCGGATCTGTCACGAATACCAACTTTGCAGGGTTGTTGTCCGACATTCTTGCAATATGCCCTGTCCATCGTACCCTTTGCCTTTGGCCACCTTCTGGATGCTGGGTTCACCGTGAAGTGCAGCGAGCTCGTGGTTCATCCTTCTCCGCTACACACCGTTCTCCAGCAAACTCTAAGTGCTTGCAGGTCCTCCTCGAGCATGGTCCATGTCTCGTGTCCATAGAAGACCACCGGTCTTATTAGCATTCCGTACATGGTGCATTTTTATGCCACGAAAACTTAGCTTATTAGACGCAGTGGCTTAGTTTCCCCAAAAGGGGAGGAAAAAAATGGTGCGTGAATCTTTTTAGACCGCAGCTTCTACTGGACCCGTAGTAGGCCCAACTTCCGCTGATGATGCGCCTTCGAATTCCACGACTCACGTTGTTGTCAGCCGTCAGTAAGAATCCGAGGTAGACGAATTCCTCCATCACCTCGAAGGTATCCCTGTCTATCGTAACATTATCACCCAGGCGGATCCGGTCGTGTTCGGTTCCGCCTACCACCATGCACTTTGTCTTAGCCGCATTCACCACCATCCGATCTTTGCTGCTTCGCATTTCAAGCGGGTGTACAGCTCTGCAATCGTTTCAAATGCTCTGACGATAATGTCCATATCGTCCGCAAAGTACACAAAGTGACCGGATTATGAGAAAACCGTTCCTCGAATGTTGAGCCCGGCTTGTCGGATCACACCTTCCAGAGCGATGTTGAAGAGTAAGCATGAGAGTCCATCACCTTGTCGCAGTCCCCGGCGAGATTCGAATGAACTGGATAGTTCACCCGAAACCCTTACGCAGTTTTGCACATTATCCATCAGTCCAGACAGCTTCCCAGGAAAGCCATTTTCGTCCATGATTCTCCATAGCTCTGTGCAGTCGATACTGTCGTATGACGCTTTGAAGTCGATGAACAGGTGATGCGTTGAGACCTGGAATTCACGGCGTTTTTGGAGGATTGGCCGTACGGTGAAGATCTGGTCCGATGTCGACTGGCCATCGATGAAGCCGGCTTGATAACTTCCCACGAACACATTCGTTTTAGGCGACAGACGACGGAAGATGATCTGGGATGCACTTTGTAGACAGCATTCAAAATAGTGATCGCTCTGAGGTTCTCACATTCAAAATGATAACCTTTCTTGTGCATGGGAGAGATTACCCCTTCCTTCCACTCCTCCGGTAGCTGTTCGATTTTACAGATCCTGACTATCAGCCGGTGCAGACAGGTGGTCATCTTGATACCTGCGATACCATTCTTACCAACTGCTTTGTTGGTTTTGAGCTGATGAATGGTATCCTCAACTTCCCTCAGTTTCATTTCCGTCATCCGCTGCACTGGCATTGTCGTGCCTACGTTTTCCACGCCCTTTAGATGCTGATCGAAGTGCTGCTTCCACCTTTCGATCACCTGACGTCCGTCCGTCAAGAGCAGGGGGATGACGAAGGGCCAGAATCAGTAACCCAACATTCGATTCAACATGGCATCCAATGTTTTTGTTTTGATTGCTTTATTCATGGCAAAAATGCGCTTGAAACATCGACACTGCTTCGCTGCTACATATAATATCGTGCAAAGTGATAAAGAAAGAGAAACAATCATCAAAAACAACAATTTCGCTTGATATGTGTAATTTCCGAAATAAGCACTAGCAATATATGAGCCACACACCCGAAAATCAGGTGCAAGTTTGGGTATACTGTCCAGAAAGTGGGTACCAAAACGCGCCGTACCAAAAACGATGATAGGTAGAGCAACGATGTACCGAGTTTGACAGCTGTGTCACCCCACTAGTCAAGAGGCCTCCGTCTTTATCCCTGCATATTTCGGCTTGCGTCACGAAGCCGTTGCGGGATGCGTTGAGCTTCTGATAGAAATTCCGTTTTTCTTGGGAACGACACAGCAGTTTCATTTCTTAGCAGTCCGCTTCTTCCAGGTGGCTCTTCTTCTCCCGAAAGAGGCGGGTCTGCTGTTTCCGCTTCTGTTTGTAACGTTCCACGTTATGCCGGGTCCCTTGCTGCAGCATTATCGCCCTCGCAGCGTTCTTCTCCTCCAAAATCGTTTTGCACTCTTCGTCAAACCATTCGTTCCGTCGATTCCGTTCCACGTACCCGATGGTGCTCTCGGCTGTGTCGTTGATGGCTGCTTTCGCTGTACTCCAGCAGTCCTCTAGAGGGGCCTCATGAAGCTCTCCCTCGTCTGGCAGCTCGGCCTCGAGATCCTACACGTATGCTGAGGCAACTTCGGGTGTTTTAGACGCGCTAGGTCGTACCGTGACAGTTGCCGGTACATTGTTGATGACGGAGAGTTTTGGGCGCAGTTTGACCATCACCAGATAGTGGTCGGAGTCGATATTGGCGCCACGATAGGTCCTGACGTCGATAATGTCGGAGAAGTGCCGTCCGTCAATCAGAACGTAGTCGATTTGCGATTCCGTTTGTTGTGGTGATCTCCAGGTGTAACAAAAAGAAAAGCTGTGTTGGAAAAAGATGCTACGTATGGCCATGTTTTAGAGGCGACAAAATCAAGTCGTCGGTCGTTTTCGTTTGTCAACTAGTGTGCGCTGAACTTTCCAATCGTCGGTCTGAATTCCACCTTTTGGCCTACCTGAGCGTTTAGGTCACCTATGACGTTGTGGCTTGGACAGCGACCGTACTCGCGTTTGAGACGACGAGATCCTGTCCAACACACCTCCTGCAGCGCAACGATGCCGAACCCGCGGTCCTTCTGTAGATCGGTGATTATGCGGATGCTCCCAATGAAGTTGAGAGATCGGCAGTTCCACGTGCCAAGTTTCCAATCGCAAGTCCTTTTAGTTTGCTGGGGTCATAGCCGTTGGTCTCGACTGGCTCGTAGGGCCTGACACCAACCCTCTACTTTCCGGAGGACCATAGTGCACAGTTGAGCTTAGAGTCCTTCCCTGGCACTCGGACGATGATCAGCCGCTCTTAACATGGGGATAAGACGCTGATGTGAGCCGCTCTTTCTGGAGAACAGTCGCTCATGTTTGCAGAGCCAACTTTCCCTTTCCTGTCAGCCTACGACAAAAGTTTCCACCGGGGTTGGTTACCCAATCTTCGCTAAGGTTGCCCTCAGTCCGGCCGGTGCCACGCGGAGGTACAGGTACGAGTTGCTGGGATCAGTATTGCGCGAATTACCCAGCTTTTACCATTATTAAAACCACTTTTGTGTGTTCCTTTTTGTCTAATTTCCCGTGTAATTTCTAATGAACGGCAGTCTCTTAATTTCACCAATAAACAAATAGAATCGCTCCATAGAAAATCAAAAAGCGCTCCATAAAGAATGAACATATGTTCCATGCAAATGTGTAATGTTTCTTATCAATAATTGAGAACGTTCCATACTTTATAAAAAATATATCGGTAAAACATAAAATTTTCTCATTAAAAATGAAATTTTGCACCAATAAATAATACTGAAATGCTGCATAGAAAATGCAAATGCTCCATAAAAATTAAAATTGTACTCATAGAAAATTGAATATTGCTCCATAGAAAAATTACACTACAATATAAAAAAAAATGAAATTGCACCGTAGAAAATAGATAAATGTTTCATAAGTATTATCAAACTGAGCCATATGAAATAAGAATTGCTTCATGAAAAATTGAAAATTCTCCATAGATAGCATTATGTCATAATTTAATCAGACAGGGCTGAATTGTTTCACATTGAACTATTTTAGTGGTGCAGATGTTTACGGTTATGGAGAATTTTCATTTTTTTGTGGAACAAATTATATTTTATGTGGTGCAGTTTGATAATACTTATGGAGCATTTGTCTATTTTCTGTGGTGCAATTTATTTTTTTTTTGGAGCAATATTCAATTTTCTATGGGTATAATTTAATTTTTATGGATCATTTTTCTATGGAGCAGTTGTATTTTATTATGGGGCATTTTAGTATTAATTATTGGTACAAAATTGCACTTTTAATGAGAAAATTTTATGTTTTACCGATACATTTTCTATTAAGTATGGAATGTTTTCAATTATTAATGGGAAACATTACACATTTTCAGGGAACATATGTTCATTCTTTATGGAGCGCTTTTTGATTTTCTATGGAGCATTTGCAATTTGTTATGGTTGCAATAACCTTTTGCCCTAATGAACTGCTTCAGAGCAATTCTCTGAAAAATTCTAGAAAGAATAAGAGAAGAGATCCCCAAGAAAAAGTCCTGACGAAATTGCTAAGATTATTTGTATTATGGGAATATAGGGTAAAACGCCAATTATTACACGGCTAAAAAAGTTGGCCACCTATCTGCACCGGTTGGTAGTCAGGATCTGGAAAACCGAACAACTACCGAAGGAGTGGAAGGAAGTGCTAATCTGCTCCATTAACAAGAAAGGCGACCATTTGGAATGTGAGAACTTCAGAGCCATCACCATTTTGAATGCTGCCTACACAGTGCTATCCCAGATCATCTTCCGTTGTCTGTCACTTAAAATTAAATGAGTTCGTGCGAAGTTATTAAGTCGGCATCATCGACGTCTGGTCGAAAATGGACCAGGTCTTGACCGTACGGTAAATCCTCACTTCCCGCCGCTGGATGAAGACGCAAGCACTTTATTGCATAAAAAAAATCCTTTGGCCTACTTGACAGGATTTCCTTGCGCAGTGTTCCCATAAAGCAAAGAGAAACATCATTTCAAAAGATCAAAAGTCACATTTCATTGAATAACATGTTATTCTGTAGGTTTGGCGTGTCTGGTGTCTTCGGCAATTTCAAAGGTGGCAATGTAAGCTATATGAATCTGCATCGGTTTAATTTGCAAGACTGTATGGAAAAAAGTTTCAACTTGTGGAAAGAAAAGTTTAACTTCTCCATAGTAATTCTCATTCAAACTTTAAAGGGCGTGTGCTCAGTCGAATTTGATTCGAAAATGAGCTCAAATTTTGGTAGGATAATCAGAACCTAAATTGGCATCGATTAAGCCTAGGGGAGCGAAAGTTTCGAAATTTGTATCGGTCTAGTGTATATCAATAACGTGATAATATGAGTAGGTGGTGCCTTTGACAAAGTTGTTGGCTGGGCCACGGGCCCCACGGGTCCAGTGACGAACCAAGTATAGTCGAGTCCCTTAAAGCTTGAGTCATTTCATATCTGGACGCAAAAAAACGGATTTGTCTCGAAAATTTGTTATTGAAATAAAAACATATTTTGTACTTAACATCAAGGATATTTATTGAACTTTCTAGGAACAATAGTCTTAAAATGATTCCGATTGGGTTTTTATGACATTTCGAGCTTTTCTCCGAATACCACTCATCATATCTTAGACAGTCTGTTGATTCACCTGAGCGGTAATTATTTTTCCACCATCTTTGCATCTGTGTTGCATCCCGAACCACCTTTCCACTCTTCTTCAACTTCTGCTTGACAATTGCCCAATATTTCTCGATTGGGCGGAACTGAGGGCAATTTGGTGAATTGATTTCTTTTTTAATAAAATCCACCCCGTTGTCTTGATACCACTGTAGCACTTCTCTGCTGTAGTGGCAACTCTCCAGATCTGGCCAAAACTTAACAGGTCCATTGTGAGCTCTACAGAATGGAAGAACACGCTTTTCCAGCCACTCCTGCTTATTTTTACACTTTGGAATCCATGGTCCTGTTTGTCACGAAATGGTTTTCGTGGCCGCAGCTGCAAATACCTTGCCAGATCATTATCTTTCTTATTGGCAAAAACAAACTTGAACTTACTGGGGACATCACCCCGACCTGTGGCTTTTTTGTCCGAGAAACTGACCATAGTCCATTTTCACGTACTTCGCAATTTTTGAACCTGACCACGTCGGATTTTCGAAGTGTGTGTCCAAAATTAATTTTCGATGCGCGGCTTCCATTACGTATAACTTTTATGAAACGAAACCAATCATGACAAAATTTTCAGCACTGAAGGAGGCAACATTCCAATTGAACAATTGGCCAATTATCTCGGGTGTGTTAAGAGATAGCGAAATACTTTCTTCGACAAAGGTTTAGGGCTCGTCGAGATAATTTAACCCAAAATTTGTGTTTTAACTTTCTAATTTGCTATGGGATAAAACTACTTCGTTCTAATGTTTCAATCGATCCAATATCAGGAAAGTATTACAACTGTAAGCGCAGTAGTTAAAACTACTAATTTTTAAATGATTTTCCAAATTGCTACAGTGACCAAATTACCCCAACCACCCCTACATTAAAAAAAAACTTTGATGACATTTTTCTTCGAGCAGTTTGAGTTTACCCGGGCATATGCGTTCGCGAGGAAAATGTCAATTGTTGAGCCGAAAACATTTTTGTTTAAGTACATTTCCCAACCTGATATTACTATATTTTTTTTCAATTTGACGTGGAATGGCCCACGTTTGGTAGGGTAGTAACTGGAAATCACCCTCCGAAACAACTTTGGCTGTGGCAAGTTGAACTATGCTTCTGGCTGTCACAACTCAATGCACGGAGTTGGGTAGGCTTTATAAAGAGTCACGCGCTGCCGGTGACCTTCAAATCTCGTTGTGGTTCCACTCTTTTCATGCAACCTGACTGCATGTTTTGCAGTGATAGATAGTGGTTTCACTTGTTTGAACTGAGATGCGAATTGCCATGAGGGAGATTTATAAGGTGGATGGCATGATTGGAATGGCTATGTTTAGCATTGATAAGATTGAAAGATTTTAGATTTTTACATATGCAATATTTGTACTTACACCGAGAAAGGAATGACTAGTTCAGAATTCTAACTTTCGTTACTCATATTTCCAGATCATTATCAATCAATTTCAAACCCACAATGAGGCACACGATATTCAGCATATTATTAGGTGTAATCACACTGTCCTCCAACCCCGTGTCTTCCCAGCAAGAAATTTTCCGATTGTTTGAGAACTGTCGATGGGGAAAGCCAAATTTCGATCCATGCATCAAAAAGGCCTTCAATGCTCTGAGGCCTTGGTTCAAAACAGGTACGTAACAGCATTTCGCACGTATCCATTATTATCCGATGACACCCTTTCCCTATTTGAAGGCCTCCCGGAGTACAACGTCGCTCCTTTTGATCCCCACAAAGCATCCGTGGTGGAACAGTACCGAGGCGATCGGGATGGGCTGGCCGGTTACCATCTCCAACTGCTAAACGTGTCCGAATACGGCTGGTCCGATTCGGAGGTCACCAAGTACAAGACGGACTACAAAAACAATCGCATCATTTACTCGCAGTACTTCCCGGAAAAATCCTTGGATGGTCACTACAGCTTCCAGTCGAAAATGTTGGGCCAATCGAGATTGGTGAAAGGTATCTGGAACCTGACGCTGTACGATTACAGCCAAACGACGACCGTCACCCGGTTGGGCGATCAGGGTGGACTGCTGAAGGTACGAGTGGAGATCGATCGGATTGGGGACATGAAGCTGCACATATCGGATTTGTTTCATGGGGCGAAGTTTATCGGTAAGTAGTTATGATTTCAAAACAATTCAAACTTTAATCTTAGTTCTTATGTACCTTTTCTCATTTATAGTCCTATTTCTCTTGTCATCCAATTTAGCATATAGAATCTGGGACCATTTAGGCAGGAGCGCCTATTTTTGGTACTTGCTGCTATAACTCAGCCAATTTGAAGTTCCAGACCCTATGTTTTATATGACGGTTCTTTTTTTTCGCGATTTTGTGAATTGAGGTTTAGATTTTTTCTAAATTTTAGTTTTGAACATCCTTTCACTTTTATATTTTTGCATGAAGCTTATTGTAGTGAAAACCGTTGTAACTATCAGCCAAAAACTGTATAAGTATTGATTACCCAGCCAAGAAAAAATAAATCAAAAATTTTTCAAAAATGAGCCGAATTTACTAGAAAGGAATGGAATGGTACAGTGACCGGCACAAAAAAAAGATCCACCATATAGTGATTGCTGTTTCCAGTGAAAAATACATGCAAAAATGATAAAATATTTCTTTTAATGAATGCACTTCATTTATTTTACATTGTTTTAGTGATCTGTGTTGAAAAATATTCGGTTCTTGAGGAATAAAATGATTTCTGATAAGATTGGGAAAATTGCTTAAAAATTGGGTATGACAGAAAAAAAGATCCACTTAGCAATTAATTCTGAAACTTCAAAATTTCGCCAAATTTTCACAATTTTTGCTTCTTGGTTTATGCTGTTGTGATGTTTTTGACTTGTGAAATTTATTTTGACATGAGTTTTATTAATTTTAGGGTGATATGCGGCGAGTTTATTTTTCATGGTTAATATAATAGGTAAAACTTTCCCTAAACTCCAGAGACTATCTTTAAGCAAGAATGAATGCTATTAATCTTCAATACAACAATAATTCAGCTTGCAGACATACAGGAATGTATTGTTTTGAAAAAAAAATTATGAGGTTTGGTCGACTAATGCAAAGAAATGCACATGTTGTGAAGATTATTAAGGATTATTTCATATTATTCGATATTATTTGATAACTCAAAACACTCATGTTTGTGTATCGCAATGATCACCTCCATCTGCTTGTTCAAAAGCTTGCTGGAGGTTTATTCTATAATATACACATTGATAATTACAAATTTTCAAAGTATTGCAAGTGGTACACATAGTGCTCACTTATAATGTTAACTTTCAAAATAAAGTCACACTGGTGTTAAATAATGCGCACACATGAAATGAGTGATTGCAAGAGAGACTAACGTCAAATCGTGTTGGTGTCTTTAGCACATATATTCCTTGCATTCCAACGAAAAATATTGCAGAAGACAGCTAGATGATCGGACGCTTTATTTTTTGTAAACTGTTGATTCTGAGAATGGATGTATTGAAGCGACAGTGGAATTTGATGTTAAAAGATAACATTATGATTGAACCCCCGTGTGTACCACTTACAATACATTGAAATTTTGTAATTATCAAAGTGTATATTATAGGATATACCTCCAGCAAGCTTTAGTACAAGCAGATGGAGGTGATCATTGCGATACACAAACATGAGAGTGTTTTGAGTTATCGAGTAATATCGAATAATATAAAATAATCCTTAATAATCTTCACAACATGTGCATTTCTTTGCATTAGTCGACCAAACCTCATATTTTTTTTTCAAAACAATACATTCCTGTATGTCTGCAAGCTGAATTATTGTTGTATTGAAGATTAATAGCATTCATTCTTGCTTAAAGATAGTTTCTGGAGTTTAGGGAAAGTTTTACCTATTATATTAACCATGAAAAATAAACTCGCCGCGTATCACCCTAAAATTGATAAAACTCATGTCAAAATAAATTTCACAAGTCAAAAACATCACAACAGCATAAACCTAGAAGCAAAAATTGTGAAAATTTGGCGAAATTTTGAAGTTTTAGAATTAATTGCTAAGTGGATCTTTTTTTCTGTCATACCCAATTTTTAAGCAATTTTCCCAATCTTATCAGAAATCATTTTATTCCTCAAGAACCAAATATTTATCAACACAGATCACTAAAACAATGTAAAATGAATGAAGTGCATTCATTGAAAGATATATTTTATCATCCCAAGTAGGGTAAACAGGTATAATATGCCCCCCCTAAGCAAAAATGGCAATATTTCTAAAACTGGCGCCTTATTCCATCTATTGTCCACTGCAAATCGTTGTTCCTCAAGTCAGTGAAGTGTTGCATGCGAACTTTGCCTTTGGAGGAGCGGCTATGGAAGCTTTGAAACGTTTTTCGAAAACGTTCCAAAATTTGCCTTTTCAAAACAAACGGGGCAATACGCCCCATCAAAAGAAAAAACGTCCAGCCCCGTGATAAAAATGTTCCAGGGATAATTCCACCACATGCTTATCCTAGGACGGTCTTTTAACAAGTGTTTAACTGCATAAAAGTTGCAAAATAACACAAGCGAACAAAACTAGCTTCGTTTACAATGAACTCAGCTTACAAGAGGTAAAATATTACACCAAAAGCCTCGATTTCAGACTTTTTGATATTTTTATTGCTTTTCTGTACCAATCAGCTAACGGACCAGCTTGATGGCCATTTTTCTTCAATATTTAGGATTTCTAATCGATCACGCTCGCAAAAAGCGCTTGAATCGCTAGAAAATAAAGGGGGGCGTTTTGCCCCGGTGGGGCGCATTATACCCTTTTACCCTAACACAGAAAACATCTTTCCAAATAAATTTGTTTAAAGATGTATTATAAATGTCGTATATGTGTTTTTTAAAACATCTGGTGTCATTTTCAAGCTCTAACAATGTTGACAAATTACAAGCAAAAACAAATATTTTGTTTCCTTTTTTTGGATTCATCATGTTTGAAAAGTATTTATTAAACAATTGAATAACATTTATAAAGCATCAAGACACAACATAACCTTGTTTGCAATCATTTTTGCGTTCTTCTAATATTTCATCACCACATCACATTCGCTCATCTTTCTGCTCTACCCACAAGACTAAAGCTGCAGCAGTTTGAACCCAATCGGTACGGACGATCAACGCGAAAGATCTACACACTTCTGGTAGATCAACGTTGACAGTGGATTCGTTTGCTCTTTTCCTACTTCGGCATATTTGGGAACTGTTAACAGCCGCTGTTGCGATAGTTGTACCGAATAAACTGCCGCAGTCAGAGGACTTTTCATCCAAAGCAATCTGTTGCCCCGAACTGCTTCGGAACCCTAACTCAGAGATCCGAAATGCTCAGCCGTCATTCAAAGTACCTCTGTGCTGCTGGCTGCATCAACACAAAGTAGGCGTTCACCGAGCAAATCGACGAGACTAACTTTAATTCTATTAGCCGCGGGGCGCGGAAATGAAAACAAGTCGACAGCGATTTTGACTGTCAACAAAGTGAACATCGCGATAAATCAAAACAATATTTTGACATTTGGCAAATCTAATCTCATAAGAGATTAAGTTATACAGTCAGGTTTTTTTTACGCGGGGGATACGTACCGCGTAAAAATAAAACTCAGTTCAAAATTCAAAAACCGCGTAAAAAAAGTCTCACCATTTCTCGACGAACCGTGCAAAAATAAGACGATGAAATTTTTTTTTGTATGGAGTTTTCATTTACGCGGCCACGTAAATGAAAACCGCGTAAAAAAAGACCTGACTGTATATTGGTTATTTTAGTGTTGTAATGCTTGTTGCAAAACATAATATTTTTTTATGTGCGCATGTTGAAGAAATGCTTTTGATACATATTATAACCGTTTATTAAACACACATTAACATTTTATTATTGAATTGTTGTCATAACGCAATTTAAACGTTATTTCAACTTAAATTCATATCAAAGTCTGTAAAATGTTTGAATCATTTCATAACACAGTACCGGCCACACTCATGAAGCATATGAACTTAATGTAAAAAAAATATTTAGAAAATTTGATATTCGGAATTTTCTTTATTTTTCGATTTCTCTCAAAAATAACCATTGCAACTTCAATGTCATTATTCTGATCCATGAGTTTCATTTAAGGTATAACCAGTAATAATTATTGTAATTTGAATAGTAGATTTTACTGAAATTACCATTGAAGTTGTTCATAACGTTTTGAACGGCACTGTAAGTCTTTGGGAAACCTGCCATATTGCTTTTTGGCGTGGATTCAAAATCAATATTCGAAAGTAAAATTATTTGCTTGGTTCATATTATTCATATTCATATTCATGCTCAACTCAGTGGCGCTTGATTTATTGGAGAGTAAAAATAGAGGTTTCACAATAAATCTTGAACCGCACGTAAAATTTTACTACCACGGCTGAGTAAACCCCATTCCGAATATGATATCTTAATAGCTAATAAAAGCCTTTGCTATTTGCACAACACACAAATATTTTTTTCTGGTTAGAGAAAACAAAATAATTTTAAAAGACACTTGTTTTGTTTTTTTTTTTGTTTTCTTTTCTATCAGTTTCTACGCCACGCATTGCTTCAATTCATTTGTTTGTTTAAGGACAGACTTGTTAGAATCCCAAAATGGCCGCCACAATGGCCGACTTTGGCAACTACTCACGATTTCGAAAGCACAAATCTCTTCGTAAACAAAACCAGTGCACCTAAGCCTCTTATTTTAAGCTTATTACAAGTGAGCAAGAACAGAATAATAAAATGCACTATTGTTTGAAGCTTGCTTCTTGAGATTTGTGCGTTTGAAGTTTTGATGCTCTGCTGAAGCGGGATTTCAATACGTTTGTCCTTAAAAGTATGTTATATCACATAGAGTTAGCGTAATCTCAACATACGCGTATGAAATAACGTATAAATGTATTCTGTGAGCTATCTCACATGAAAGTAGCCTTATTCCAACAAACGAAAAATATTATATTGTAAAAGAATTTTGCAAGTTTTTATTGTTGACAAATAGCTTGTTTATGAGCAACAATCATGCATGTGTTGACTTGGATGTACAGCTGATGTCATATTAGTGTATTAGAAAGCATCTTATATAACTTGTAAGATGTTTTATAAGCCGCCATTTTTTGCGCTGTTTTGATGTTATAAGTGTTCGGTATTAAGTCAATATAACACGAAAAATACTTCTGAATAAGTACTAAAAGTGAATTAAACTAAAGTAAACTATTATGTAACAAGTTGTGTTACTTGGGATTTTTGCATGTATTTTTCACTGGAAACAGCAATCACTATATGGTGGATCTTTTTTTGTGCCGGTCACTGTATGAACGAATGGATTTTTTTACTTATTTGTATAAATATTTGAAAGGCTCAGGCGCCACATGGACAAAACTGAGCCGAAATCATTTGTTTTTTTTTATATAAATTTAACATTTTCCAATTTTTCACTGCCTTAAATACTATGTTAGTTTGGGAGGCTGAAGTACTCGCGGCTGTTTCGAGGTTAGGGATTACAAAAAATAAAAATTGGAAAGGTGGAATCTAGGGGACTTGAACTAAATTACTAAATTGAACTAAACTTATTCTAAAAACATTTTTGGAAAAAGGAATTTGCGGTAGACAACAACAAGGAGAGCACAAACGGAAGGGGGGTGACGACAGACAGGGGCGAATAACAAAACCAAATGGCGGACAACGGAAACAAGCAACGTACTACATCAAACTCTGAAATCAACAAGTTTCAAAAACTGATAAATCAGATTCTCGTATTGCATATCAAAGCCTGCCAACACTTCTCTAGCGGGTTTCTGTTGTTTTCCTCGGACCCGGAGAATTTCATGCAGCTCAGATCTGACCTCACGATACTCATCGCATCCTCATATGACATCAGGTATCAGAAGGCCGGCTCCAGAGGCACGTTATCCTCCATTTGGGACATTTGTGTCCATATGACATGTTCGATATCCTGGTAAGCCACGCCGCATGCTCATAGATTGCTTTCCGAGAGCACAATACGGAAGGTATGTGCGTTTAACATCAGCCGACACATTACACGAATGAAATTGCGGCCTAGATCCAACCCTTTGAACCATAGCTTCTTTGACACCTCTATGGTGATGGTGTATGAGCGTTTAGACAAAGCAATCAAGACTTGGCGTATTTAATTCAGGAAGTACGCTCAGTGGTTCATCAATTTCATTGCCCGAACAGCCTCCAGAGAGCTTGGACTGTCGGTAAAAATGAAGTAGTGCTCGGGAGGAAGAGTGTTAAGGTCTAATATGTGCCGCTAGCTCTGCAACGTATACAGAACAGGATTTTTTGAAGTATGAAAGTCCAAGGTCAAAGAAAAAAGTTCTTAAAGATAAAAAGTTGAATCAAAAGCAAAATCAATGGGACAAAATGGCGCAAATAAAAAAGTCGGAATTCACAATTACAAAGGACAAAAGGATAACAGAAACTATTTCTAAAAGAATGCGAAATTCTAGAATCAAAAATAATATTAGTAGCACCAGTTAACAATTTTGAATTGAGGGAATGATTAAATTTCTATCACAGACCTATATTTTTCACGCATTTTTATTACGTACTGATTTCGAGGCCGTGCTAAAAATGTTAAGAAGTTTTTGAGTTTTTTCTGAAAAGCGAATTTTTCAACGGTTTTTGTCAGATTAACGAATGTCAATATGAGTATTACCCTTGGTATTACCCAGTTTTTTCCCCAATCTACCCATTTTTTGTTTTTTTTAATCCAAAAAATAATAAAAACATGATTTTTCCAATAACTATCAATCCAAGTATCAATCCGAACATTGGATATAAAAAATTGGTACACGTGGAGTTATTTTTACCATTTTCAGAATAAAATATCATTTAAAGAAAATAGTTAGGGTGACACCTGAAAAAAAGGTTTCTTAAAAAACATTTTAATCAAAGATTTCTCGCAAAACATTTTCCGGGCATTTTAAGTACACAACAATTTAACAAGTTAAAAAAAAGTATTCAAGGAGTTCTTATAAAAATGCTTCATTTTAAAAACTTAATATAATAAAATAGTGCCAATGGATTTTCAATTTCTCTTTAACAGATATCGTTCTTATCACAATATGGTGTTTTTTGTCTAAAACGTTTAAACAAATTTTGAAAATAGGTCATTTTTATAGAAAAAGAGCCAATTAGGAAAGTCTTAAAATTCGAGTTTGAATTCAGAAACAATGATCCAATCAGAAGAAGCTGGCAAAATCCTGCTCACGGTAAAAAAAAAACCCTGAAAAAGCTTGTTAAAAGAAAATCGTTTCTTGTAAGAAAATTTAACCAGAAACTGAAATCTCTTAGAAGAAACGAGTTACTTTCATTATATTTTCATTGGTTCAGGGTACAATACTACACTAAAAACGATCAACAGCTTGAAGTTTAAAAATTCTATAATCCAGTGATACTTTTGGAAAAAATAATTTAAAAAAATCTATAGAACAGCTTGTGTTCAAAATAGTATTCTTTTTTTTAATAGCGATCATGTTGCAATGATTTAATTACTCAATAATATAATAAGGGGATTTACCAAACTGATTAAACAACTGCGTAAGCCATGATCATCTTGATGTTCATGAATGTTTCTTGAAATTGCAAATAAAATAATCAAAGATTACCTTGGCAATCGCGACGTTTAATCACAATAATATTTAATCAGCAGTTTACGCTGTGAAAAGTGAACCCCCTATTTTTGAAAGTATCTACTTTATTCAAAAAATAAACTAATCGTCAAGAAACAATAAACAAGTATAAACTAGAAAATTAAAAATTCATGAAAGCACACTATAATTTTGACCTTTTGTATCTTCGCGTTTTGCTCTTGTTTATTGATTTTTCTTTTGAACGTTTGACGTTCGACCTTTTGTCCTACAAACCAATGACTGAATCAGTTGTCCACGAACTACCTTGAGTATGAATCAAAGAATGTATAAGAGTACCCAAGTAACACACTTGTCACAGAAAAGTCACAGCAGCGCAGGCTTTTGTTGTGCAGAAGTTACTTTTACTTACTTCTAAAAAATTAATACTTACTTGCTAGAAGTAAGTCACAATGCCTTCTGCGCAACAAAAACCTGCGCTGTCGTAACGTCGTAAGTCTTGTTTGACAAGTGTATTTCTTGGGTAACAAGTTATCCATGAATTCATTACGAATAAGAATAATGCTCACTTAGACTCATACATCCAATTTCCCGACAGCTCCCTCAAACCCGCAAAAATCCCCTGAAATGCCCAGGAACCCTCTGGAACGTATTGATATACCATAGAATGCCTTGAAACACCACTGAAACCCTATTGAGATCTAAACATTCCTGACATTCACTAAAACGCCGTCAAATGCCTCAAAACGCCTTGCAAAAACTTGCCTCTTTAAAACTTTCATGAAACCTCCGGCCTTAAGAGAAGTGGCCTCCGAGAACCCTATTTATCCCACGGAAACTCCACGGGGTTTCACTTAGCTGGTATTCAACTTAGCTTAACCCTCGAGCAGTGGCGTCTTTGACTACCTGCAACGACGCCGCGCTCACACTGTGCACAACAAGCGTGCATTTTTCCTCCGTACACGACGCGACCGCTCCCGGGTTAAACACACCTGAAACCTCCTGAAATTCCATTTAACATATCGACCCCCCCCCCCCCCCTCAATACCATTCAAACACCCCGGGAACCTCTTCAGAAGCCAAAAAATTACTTGACCACTCTTAAACCTCCCTCAAATTACAAAAAAGTTTTATGAAACTTTCAGGAGCCTCCCTAAAACTTCCCTGAAACTTCCGGAATCTTCTGGGAAAACCTCCGAACACCAATGAAACGCTTTGAAATGCCTTTGCAACCCCCTTGGGACTCCCAGACATGGTTCTTAAATTTCCGAGAACCTATTTGAAGCCTGCGGAGTCCCCTGAAAGGCCTTGAAACGCTTTCAAATGCCCCAAAACTCCTCTCAAACCCCCGAAGATATTAAGAAACGTTCATTCTGTAACTTTTTACAAAGACCCCTTACAGCCCTAAAACACTTTAAATCGCCTTAAAACTCTCGTCAAGTTTGCTGAGACTCCCAGATACTTGTCGTTAAACCCCGGGAATCCTTGTGAAACTACCAGGAAACCAACCAGAAGCCGCCTGGAACCCATTGAAACCCACAAGAACTTTTTGAAACGCCTCTGAAACCCTCCTGAAGCACCTGCGCTTTGAAGCATTTCTGAAATCACCCTGCAACTCTCTTAATAGCCCCCGTAAATCCATACGAACTCCGCATAGCTTCGTCTTAAAATCTTCTAGCCACACACCTTCCTTAAGCACCCCTGCAGCTTTGATTTGAAAATTTAGGAAATAATCTAATGCATTTCATTTGTGAACCCTCCATTCTAGGCGATGGTTTTGGTGTTCACAAATTGATTTGTAAGTTGCTCTATTAGTACCAATATAGGAACAACATGTCATTTTGTCAAACAATGTTACAATTTCAGTATGAAGCACTCTATTTGATGTATAAAAGTTTGAGAAGTTTCAAAGCGTTACTCTGGATAGTCGGGTCCACTATGTATTTTTTATGTTCGTTTTGTAAACTATACTCGTTAAATGAAACGCTTCTAAAACTACCCACGGCTTCCCCTAGAATGCTCCTGAAAGCTTTCTTGTGCCAACCATCACCAACATCAAAAAGACATTAGATTGGCCACCTAATAAAAGGCATTCGATGGCGATAGATATATATTTGAGGGGGTCAGAAGCAGAGGGATGTAAGTGACTAAAACCTGATTTTGAGATAATGGACGTAAACTTTGACATCTTATAAAAAAATCAACAACAATCGAAAAAGTTCGGAATCGCTTCGAATATGCTACTACCAAGTAACTCCGCCATTGGAAATGCACAGAAACATTATATACGTTGTTTTTCTTGGAATATGAAAATTGTTTTTTTTTAATTAATGGCACTTACACCCCTTCACCATTAAACTACTGACTTACACCCCTTTGCTGCCAAACAAATCTTCAATAAGGTTGCACCTCTATATGTAGACTCAAATATTACTATGCAAAAAGTGCCCCAAAATTGAATATATAATGTTGTTGTAAGTTAACAATACATCAAGACGACTTCAAAGCAATATTATTTGTTCCTTACTGAAAATACAGGTAAAAAAATGGTTAAATCAGAAAAGCCTATGGAGTCTACTTTGATATTAAATGTCTAACTCGATGTAACCCTGATATGACAAAAAGGCCACCTAGTTCGACCAAGTTTATTTTTTGTTTGTTTGTAATGTAAACTAATAAAAACATTTTAAACTGATTTAATAAAAAATGTAAAACTATGGAAAATGTGTACTACTAACACATGTTTTATTGTTTATGGACAAGGCTGCTGGAGTATCAAGCTGGCCGCAACAATGGCCGTCTTTCATTCTTCTCGATTTTCTTGAGCAGTAATCAAGGAATCTATCGATCAAGTTGATTAGAAATTGTATCTTGCTGCTTGATTACTTAGTGAACACTGAGTAGCATTTTCAGACTAAAGCTAACACTGGTATCTATAAACTTGTGCTAGAGAAAATTGTGCACTGCAACTTCCTTAATCATTCTGAAAGGTCGGATAGTCTCTCCTCCTATAATATCTTGAAGCATATCTGAAAATGTTCCATGAAAATTATTCTCCCTGCTTGAACCCTTTCCGAGACTCCTTCATCCTCTCTTCCTTGCACCTTATCTCCCCAACTGTTCTCAAATCTTTAATGCTCTTCTTTTCACATAAATTCTCTTGATAGCCCTCTGGAGCCCTCGTAGAACATCCCTGCACATACATAACTGAAACGCTCTTAACTCCCCTAAAAGTTCAATGCTCTTCAGCCTCAATACCCTTTATTGAAACTCCTCCTGTTCCTCCCCATATAATTCTTTTTGCATATCGCCAACTTACAAAACCTAGAGGAATTTAATTTACTTAACTTACGCTTTCGTGAAAACCCCTATGTTCTGCTCAGATGTCGGCCGATCGTCGATAATGCCGACCTAGGATATGCCGACTTGACAACTTCCCACGAACTTATTCGCTTCAGGTGACAGACCACAGGAGATGATCAATGATGTCACTTTGCAAGCATCATTATATAGAGGGGCCGTTGGGAAAAGCTTGTTCGATCAGTTGTTTTGCCGAGCAACACAAATGCCTTTCAAGAGTTTATATGACTCCTACATGATACCTGCATTCGTCGTCCAGGTGCTCAGAGACGTGCTACTTTCACCTTTCAAACCCCAAAAAGCACACAAGTCACAGATGAGTCACGGTCGGGCAAGTTTCGGTTACGTATAAATCTTTGTGACTTACTTCTAACTCTAAGAGAAAACTAGAACTAAATCACACTCAATTCTATGCATCCAGTCCTTGCGCTGGGGTTGCCGCGACTCTTCTGAGACATATGTGCAGTTCGAATCTCTTCACGTCCGTTCATGCTCCATTATTCATTATTCCAGCACACCGTTTAGCTTCTGGTTGAACTTCCATGTTTCTTGAGAACAGCAAAGCAGTAGGATTTGCTGGCACGATAGGAGGTGGGTCGGCTGCTTCCAGTTCTCTTTGCATCGCTTCTTATTCTGCCAAGTTCCATGCTGCAGCATTACCGCCATCGCATACATGGTGGCCCACGTGTATATGAAAAAAAAAAACACTTGAAAAGTTCAAAGTCTTTGTTGTTTTGCACTCCCAGAAAATTTGATGAAAGTTTGAGCTAAATCGATTTACACTAGGGTTTACACAAAGTGGCTTATCTTGAAAATCAAAAAAATATTACCGTATGTTCAACATTTCCCTTCATTCCAGAATCCATCGCCGACTTCGTGATCAACGCCATGTGGCAGCCAAGCTTTCCCTTCGTCAAACCGCTGATCAACGACCTGGTCAGTATAGCATTTACGGACATCTTCAACGAATCCTTCCGGTACTTCCCGCTTCACAAGGTGATACAGTAGTAGTAACAACGGGCCCAACAGAGGCTTTCTTTCCACAAGTGACTGAAATAAACACTCCAGGTTAAAATCGAAACAAGTTTTCTTTTTTGTTTTTCATTTGATACGGTTCCCTCTTTCTCATCATCGTGGTTTCAATTTTATTGTCCGGATGCAAACTTTAGCAAACTGCTTCTTTAGTACCTTCGGTTGCGCTTTGTCGACGTGCTCGTTACAAAGTGTATGATGACACGGGTAAATCTGAATAGCGGCACGTGATTTTCTGTTTGGAAACTTTAGGAGGTTTGATTCATTAAAGTTTGTAGGGATTTATTGTCTGTTACAATCCTGATCGTTGCTATTGTTATGTGGGCGATAAGGAATTTATCGCTTAAATATTGATATAGGGATGAATAAAATTCTATTCACGAGACAACAATGATACAAATCAATCTAGTGTCACTTTCTGGATAAATATTATTGCATATGTGTTTCGTTTGAGTTTCATTCAAGTTTCAAATGAGATTCATTTGAGTGAGTTGAGACGTGAAGTGAATATACTGATTTTTTTACATGACTATTAGAGTGTGACACAAATTCGATGACTGATCTCGTTTCGACTGCTAGCTACCTAAGGTCTACCGTATCTGATTGCACAGGAGAGTGACCATGAAGTTTTTGATTTTAAACGGTGTCCTCTCCTATTTAGTCCATGACATGAATCACACTGTGATTTGTTATATTTTTTTTCTTCAAGTGTTCTAAATGCTTTGGTTCCATCTACCGCTACACCACCATCTTACTCCAAGCGTTTTCCGTCTTTGGTCGAAAGTTTCCATTTACTAACCTTATTATCACCTACCAAGTCAATTGCTGACTGCACACCAAATAACAGACACACTTACATACATACATACACACAGCTACATTGGGATCGTTTTTTGAAACGATTCCGACAAAACTTCCCCCTGTCGGCCAGTTGCCGTGGTTCTTCTAATTAAAGCTTTACAGTTGCGAAGTACGTTCGTCCTTGAATTTTGCTAGACTACGCTGGTAATTCACAACTACCAAATGTGTATCAAGATTCTTTGTTGATAAAATTAAACTAAAAATGACTATTTTTCTACATACTACACATTTGTGGTACGGAATGATAGGCTAGTTTTAAACTGAGTTTTGTGCAATCGTCTTGATAGAGTAACTACCCAACACTGTAGTTGTTTATTCATTCACAATGGGTAAATTCGAAGGGATAACCGGTGAAAGATCAATCCGTTGCTGTTTTTGCAAACGGCGGCGAAGTGGATGGCGAGATGTACGTTGTGGCCTTCATAAAGATTGAGAAAATGAGTAACATGTTCTTATTATATTTGTACTAAAATAAATCACCTTTACTTACTACTAGCATGAGCACGCAGGATCCACAAGGACGTCAAACATGTGAGTGTACGTGGAAAAGCATTTATACTGGACGACATACTCTAATAGATTTGTGTAGCAAAGTGTTTGTAGGTGAATCATTAAACAAATGAATGCAACTTGTATGAAGTTAAAAATATTCAGAGCTCTGAGATAAAACCTATCCAAATTGTATGAGAATATGAATATCGCAGGCGATGCAAACAAGTGTTGTACAATTATTAACGTTTGTGTAATCCTGGATCCAGTGTTAACCTTGGTACCTTCAACGGCTGTTCAGGCATGCCGTTGCCTCAATTGGAAAAGAATAACACTACGGGCCGTCTGTTTCGATGTTAAAGTCCATCAAACAGGTGACCCTTAATTAATGGCGTGATGCGGTTGTACGCTTAGCGTACCAGTAATCAATGGTTAGATGGTTAAAGATACACGTAACCGTTAGCAGTATCCAGTGGTGTCATCGAGGTTACTCCAAGTTACTCACTGAGTAACCTGCTCAAACTCAAAGTATGAGTGCCCTCGCAAACATAAGAAAAACAAACTATGTTTGTCAACGTGCTTCCATACATTTCAGTGAAATTAGGGATTGTTTCCACCAAACGACCAAACTGTATATAAGAAAATCACCTTTGGGTAATTTACGATATTTCTGCACCCTCCAAACCTGTGCACATAAAAGGTAATCGGGTTTAGCCCCCTAAAGCCCTCCCTTGGGTACGAGCTGGCCGCCCTCATATTGAGGAACGTATTTTCGGCCGTTTTGTTATCTTAGTCATGGGGGGTTTTGAAATTGTTCGTTGATCTCAAAGCTGGCCTCAAATCTTTCCCAACTTAGCAGAATTATACGACAAAGTTTCAGATAATTTGGTTTACAAATATCCATCTTGATGAGGAGAATAAAGCTCTCGATAATACTATGTAAAATTAATATGATATTGGATATTTTTCTTTCGCTCTCCCAGATATTTGAAAATCTCTTATGTTGTTTTTCATGTTTGCGCATTCACATATTTAGGAAAAACTGCCCATGTGAATATTCCAAACATTAACGTTCCTGAAATTGTAAAAAGAGCTCTTTTATGGAATAGGCGATTTGGAATTTTTCTTCCACTATTCTGATTTTGTTTAATTTATTTGATATTGTTAAGCCCACAACAAAAAAAACTTCCATCCTGATATCTGAATTAACGATTTCGCTCATTGTGTAAGAAAAAAACATGTTTTATGATTTTGATTGGGTGTAAGAACTTCTTATATTGTGATTGTTCATGTGATTTTCTTACGAAATTATCTGCAGCTTATAAATATAAGAAAAGTTACATGTGCCATTTTTTAAAAATGTCGCGCTTCCCTAGTTTGAAGGAATAATTACTTTTTCATATCCTAAATATAATACATTGACTTATATAATTTCCTAATCTTTATGTACTCTCACAAATATGAAGTATGGGATTCACATGCAAATCCCAACAAAAATTCCCAAAAATAAAAGAAATAAAGAGCAAAGGGCCCATATAGCCGAGGCGGTAAACGCACGGGTATTCAGCATGACCATGCTGAGGGTGACGGGTTCGATTCCCTGTCGGTCCAGGATCTTTTCGTAAAGGAAATTTCCTTGACTTCCTTGGGCATAGAGTACCTTCGTGCCTGCCACACGATATACACATGCAAAATGGTAATTGGCAAAGGAAGCTCTCAGTTAATAACTGTGGAAGTGCTCATAGAATACTAAGCTGAGAAGCAGGCTTAGTCCCAGTGAGGACGTTACGCCAAAAAGAGTAGAGGAAAAGAAATATTTCGAGAAGTCTTTCAGAAATTCGTCACGGATTTTTTTCAAAAACTTTCCAAAAATTGTAATACTTGAATTCCAACGAGCTCTTTGAAAAATGTATCAAAATTTCATTCTGATATTTTCTCCAGGGATTTCTTTAGTTTCGCATATTTTCAGAAGTTCCTCCAGTGATTCTTCAGAAAGTTTGCCTAGGAATAATAAATGAATTCTACCTCGCATGCCTTCGGAAATTTCCCTGAGGATTTCTTTCATTGATTCCTTTAGAAAATTTTTAGTTTCCTGTGAAATTATCTCCGAAGTTTTTAAGAGATTACCCCAGAAATTAGGTTGATTTTTTTTATAAAACCTGCTCAGGATTGTTTTTGATATTGCTCCATAGAATTCTTTTTAGCAAATCTTTCAGGAATTGATTTCGGAAAGTCATCCATGGAGTTCTTTCGAAAGTTCTTTGAAACATCTTCCATCGTTTCAGAATTGCCTCCAAGATTTCCATCGGAATTTTCGTTAGAGGATCCTTCAGAGTTTTCTTCAAAAATTCCTCTTTAAAGATTTCATGGATTAAGAAAATCCTCCTCAGAACTTCTCGGAATCTGTACAAGTATTCTTTCAGGAAATTATCCATGGACTCCTTCAGAAATGCATTTGACGATGTTTTCAGAAAATTAAAAGTGCTCTCTAACGATTTCTTTAGAAAATCTTCCACAAACTCAGAAATTCGTCCTGGGATTCGTTTAGAAATTTCCAAGGAGATTCCTTCAAAAATTTCTTTTGAGATTTTTCCATAAATTTCTCCAAGGATTCTAAACCCAGGAAAACTTCTCTGGATTTCATCCAAAATTAATCCATAGATTCCTTCAGAACTTACTCCAGTAATTCGGTCTTAAAAACTACCAAGCTTTCTTACAGAATATCCTTTGGCTATTTTTTTATAAATTACTCCAGGATTTTTTAAATAAAGTTCCAGGGCTTCCTTCAAATATTCCCTCTCCAATAATTCTTTTAGATAGATTCCTTCAGGAATTATATTATTATTTTTATCTGAGAATTTGCTGTAAAAACCAGATATTTCTTCAGGTATTCAGGTATCTCAGGGATTCATCCAGAAAATCCTGCAGAAATTTATCCAAAGATTCTTTTATTATTACTCTGAGTGATACAGGCAGGAATTTCTCCACAGACTCCTGCAGGACTTCAAGTTTTTTTCCGGATATTTATCGATGTTTTACCCCAGGAATTTATCCGGCATTTCCTCTAAGGATAACTTCATCAATTTAGCAATGGATTCTTTAAGAAATTTATTCAAAAATATTTCCCAGGAATGTATACATAAACTATTTTAGAAATATCTCGACAGTGTTTTCTTGGGGTCTTGCTGACGCTTATCTATGCGTTCCACCTGGTGTTATTTTTTCAGAAATTCGTACACAGATTGATCAAAATTATTAGAATTTTATTAAATTGCTATTTTTTTCCTAGGAGTTCCGCCAAAACCAAGAAGCTTTTAAGACATTCCTCCTTGGATTCCTTCAAGAGTTGCTCGTGGAATATTTCAGAGAGATCCGGAAATTCCACGAAATTACTGGAGATTTTTTAAAGAATCCTTTAAAGAATTTACAAGAAATCTCTGAAGGGTTGATACAAGACATCCTTTGATATCCTTTGGTGTAGATACCTTTGGAATCCCCTAGAAGAAATTCTTGATTTTTTGGAGGAATTAGTGGAAAAAAACCCTGAAGCAATTATATTGAGAACAATTCCTTGATGAATGCCTACAGGGTGCGGCAGGAAAAAATGCGAAAAGTTCAAGGCTAAATATGGGATATATATGACTATTTTTTCATGACAGTGTATCAGTCAATGTCTAAATTCTAGCACTGAAAAATAAAAATGAACATATTCGATGTTTAACATGTGATAATGTGGGCCTAATAAACGGATATCAATAAACTGCGCGCCCAATGGTCATTAAACAAAATGACTATAACAGTAACAAAATTAGCCCAAATTCGATGAACAACCAGACCACACTGATCCAGAGCCATGTAGTTTCACATACCAGATGAAATAAGTACATATATTTGATGATATTGTAGAGAAAATCAAAAATTTTGATTTATCAGATGCGAAATTTAGCGACCTGTGTGATTTTCTGCGGTTTGAAAATTCTGGTTGTCTTCATCTTCAGGCGCCGCCCTGTAAAGGTTAGTGACCAAAATGGGAAATTTTTAAATTAACTTTTCAGAAAACTAGCCTATTATAGATCATGGAACGTTGAAACATAGATTGGTTAATGTCAAATGGACGAAAATGAGGTTTGAAGTTGAAAAACACTTTCGCATTTTTTCCTGCCGCGTACTGTAGGATAAAACCTAAAGAAACACCTTTAAATACCCGCCTTATTCTCTTGAAAAGAAATTATTAGAGACTTACGGCAAAACTGGATGCATTTCCATTTTTTTTATTTATGATTTTTTATTAAATGGTGGTTCAATATCTTAAAAAATTGATTCCATATACTCTTAGAGGAAGAATTAAAGTATCTCACGATTTTATTTTCTGGGGAAAATGTTTTTCGTTTTTCTAAAAACATATTTTTAGAAATTTTGTTTAAAAATGGTTATTGTTAAAACGAAAAACAATTTTCACCAGGAAAAAATCAGGAGATACCTTGAGCCTTCCTCAAAATGTGTATGAAACCCAAATTTGAAAATAATGTTTCGTTATTTAATAAAAATTCAAGAACCAAAATATGGAGAAATGTATCCAGTTTCACCTTAGAGATATCTGCAAGAAATTCCAAAGAAAAAAATGCTTTAAGTATTCTATTGTGGAAATTCTGAAGGAAGCTCGTGAAATATCGGAAGAAATCGCAGACAACGGTACTGGAAAAATTCTTGAAGAAATTCCTCAATAAATTTCTGAATTTCTTATACAATGTCTGTAGGGGTGTGTACACAAAAGCCTCTTAGATACCATCATATTCGAAAACAATTGCATCTACATGAGAATAATTTTCCTGCATAGTAGTGAGAGTACACATTCCTAAAAATATAAAATCTTCACAAAATTACGAATAACTCTAAGTTACATATGGGTCATTCCATATGAAGTGAGCGAGAAAATGTGAAAACTTGCAACCGACCATCACGGATTTGAACCAAATTTGGTTGAAACATTTGTTTAGATGGAAAAAGGAAAATCCAAATTTTGGTGACGATCGGATCTCCCCTCGGCCCGTGGCAGCACCCCTCATTTTGGCCGATATGAAAATTATCCTCTCTTTCTTTTGTTTTTATCATTGAAACGATTGCACATACACATTTTCGACCTTCGGCTATTTTAAAGGAAATCGTTCAGGGAATCCTGAAAATAATATTATTTTTTTGATACAGTGTTGCCAGATATCATATTTTTCAAGTTTAAAACTAAAAATCGATTTTTCTCAAAATACGTATATTTTGATTTTAAAAATTTTGATTCCATCGTGTTTATCAGACGTTTTTCGATCAAAAAAGCTTAACTCCCCAAGGTAATTTGCGTCGTTCCTGAGATATAGCGTTTTCAAGAAAAAATATTCATTTTTTCATATGAAGTATCATATAAAATCAGGTGCAGTTTATAAATTTCGCAAAAAAACATTATTCGATGCCATATAAAGACGTTTTGTGTTGATTTGAACAATATCAAGTATAATAAGGATTAAAAAAATATGACAGTGTTGCCAGTTCATCAATTATGAGTCTATCGTTATGGACTAGCATAACCTGTTGAACTAAAAAAATGTATCTATTGAGATCATCAATTCTAAACAAATTCCATATATTTTAACATTATCTGAACGGAACTGCTGCCAAATATGTAATATTTATTGTAGAAATCTCAATTTTACTAGAACTTTAGTATGAAATCTAATTAACAAGCCAAAAGTGTTTCTTTATTAAGGTTTAGTACATTTGGCAACATCGACGTAAAATATATTCAGGAAAACATTTGATGAGTGTATTTTTAAGCAACAGTGCTGAAAATGTCACTTCGATATAACTACATTCAATGGCCCACAGCCAACTTCAGAAGCTGAACCTGAAAATATGGAATATGATAAAATATGAAGTATGATATCCTTTGAAATTAGATAATATTAGATACTACGCATCGTCGCGCAACTGGGAGCTCAGACTTCAGTATTTTTATTTTATGTTCGACGGTTCAACTTCTTAAAAAATCCCTGTAAAAATATCTTTTGATTGATTCTTACGGCAGTGTTGCCAAATATGCTAGTATTCCGCGGAAACGCAAACAATAGGTGCGGGGATGCTTAGTATTGCATTTACTCTTACTGTGAATGCATCACCACTATGAGGGGATCGCAGAATAATAGATCATGTCCATTATTGTCCCGGGCAGAGAAGTAAAGAACAGTGTTGAGTATTGTGTTGTCTATTGATGTGATTGCATATGGTATGAGTTTTTGTTTGTTCTTCGTGGCGAAGAATGAACTAAAATTTCTGAGTGAAATGGATTAGTGGCGTTTGCTCCCTAGAGGGGTGATAACAACTCTTCTTAGGCTTTTTTTGCATGGTAAAGAGATCGATTGTACGTGAAGGTTAATTCCGATAAATCAAATCGATTGTTCGATCAATTATAGGTGACTCCCAGATCGACAATGTATAGTATCATATTAAGGATCGCTATATTCGCCTCACTCCATTCATATTCACTCCTCTTTGTGGGAAGCCATGCGCAAGTTGCTTGACATGGATATTCGTTGCCGTTCGTCGCAGTTTTGATCGCAAGCGAATGAATGAATGGCGAATGGTGAAGAATGTTGGTGAGTGATCGAAGTGGCTGCTGTCGTCGCTGACAAGCAAACACACACACTAAAGCGACAATCGTTCGCTGCGATTAACCATGGAGTAGCAATAATGAATTGTGTTGCCATCATACTCATACAGTGTTGCCAAATGTGCTCGATATGTATAAAAAACAGAAATCATTTGTTTTTATTTTGTGTTATCTATTTACGAAAGCTTTCGTGTAAATTATATGTTTACAATAAAAATGACATGTGTGACAACACTTCCATCTACAACATCGTTAAAATGATTAAAATGACAATTGAAATGAATTTCACAATAGATACATTTTATATTTTAACAATTTTTTTCTCATCTTTTCCAATAAACATTTTTTTATTGCTAGCTATCAAACTAACAATAACTGCCAATTATCGGGTCATTTTGTCAGATAGGACCATAAACAAGAAAACACAGACAAACAGACGTAAAATTGGCGAAATTTCCATCGACCACGGTTTTACGATTTTTTTTAAACCTTTATAGTTGTAGCTTTCACAACCAGAGGTGCGCGCATCGTTTTTCCCCGAGCAAAGGAGAATAGCAAATTTATAACAACAGAATCACATAGCCTGTTTTTATATCATAACTTGTTATTGTTAACTTATCAAAATATATCATTTTAATAACATGTTTTGTTGAGCAATATCATTTTGTTATGTTAAAGTTATTGAAATATATCCACAAGATAACATTTCAATAACATATTTGGTTGTAGAACAAGTTTCGTTATTATTTTACTATAGAGATTGTACTAATTTGTGATAAACAATAACACAACAATAACAAGTTCACAAATTTCCAGTTATTAAGTTGTAATTGATCTAACAAAACATGTTTGTTATTGAATAAGTCTTCCAGGAACATTATTTTGTTATGATATTTGTTATTTTGCCGCTTATGACAGACAAGTTTATAACATAATATATTATGCTTATAACATAAAAATTACTGATTCTATTATACAGTTATTAAGCAAAAATAACATATTATATTATGCTGTTGATATTTTTTTCTGCTCGGGTCTAAGCGTTTGGCGTTTCACGCTAGTGCCTTCTGTTGACGATATTGCACAATGCAATGTATCATGAAACATTTCCACCAGTTGATGGTGGTGTAAACTAGGCGATAGATTTTCAAGAAAATTATTCTTGGTGTTACGTCTGTTTGTCTGTGAAGAAAAGGTCAACAACAAGGTCGTTAGAGAAGATGTGTATTGTTTTTATCTTGTTCACACATCTTGCAGCACACATGGTACGATTTTTCAGAATAACCTGTACATTGTCTAACACTTGAAGGTTAGGTTTTATGTTATAATAAAAAAGGTAAACTGGCAACACTGTCACAATTTTTTAAATCATTTTTATACTCGATATTGTTCAAATCAGCACAAAACGTCTTCATATGGCATCGAACAATGTTTTTTTTTACGATATTTATAAGCTGCACCTGATTTTATATGATACTTTATATGAAAAAAATGAATATTTTTTCTTAAAAACGCTATATCTCAGGAACGACGCAAATAACCTTGGGGAGTTAAGCTTTTTCAATCGAAAAACGTCTGATAAACACGATGGAATCAAAATTTTTAAAATCAAAATATACGTATTTTGAGAAAAATCGATTTTTAGTTTTAAACTTGAAAAATATGATATCTGGCAACACTGTATCAAAAAAATAATATTTTTTTTTCTGGATTCCCTGAACGATTTCCTTTAAAAAAGCCGAAGGTCGAAAATGTATATGTGCAATCGTTTCAATGATAAAAATAAAAGAAAGAGAGGATAATTTTCATATCGGCCAAAACGAGGGGTGCTGCCACGGGCCGAGGGGTGATCCGATCGGCACCAAAATTTGGATTTTTTCTTTTTGCTTCTAAAAAAATGTTTCAACCAAATTTGGTTCAAATCCGTGATGGTCGATTGCAAGTGGTCGGTCACTTGGCGCGGAATGACCCATATCTGGTTTGAAATTAACATTCATTCTTTGTTCAATTGCTTGAAAATGCGATTATACGATTATAGATGAGAATAATTTCCCAAAAAATATTGAGTAGTATGATTTTTTAAAAAGTCTTCACAAAATTACGTTGAATACAGGAGATTTGTACTTTTCAGAACAATAGTGAAGAGTATAAGTACAGTTTTTTACGGTTATTTCTTTGAAATTTGTTCAGCAATTCCTTTGAGAATTACACTGGCAATTTCTTCGTTATTTCTAAAGGTAGCTATTTTGAAGAGCCCTTCGACAATACTTTTATTTTTTAAGGCACTGCCCTACAGTAGTAAACTTTTTCCTTCCTTGGAAACCATTCATTTAGAAATTTCTTAGGTAATCCTTTTGGAAATTCCTTCCACTATTACTTCAGGATATTCCTTGGGAATTGCTTTGGCAATCTCTTTCCAAATTCTTTAAGGCAAAACTGGAAACATTTCCTTATTTTTCAGTTTTTGATTTTTTTTTCAAATAACGAAGCAATATTTTCAAAAACGGTTTTCGTACATGTGTAGAGTATGGATCAATGTATCTTCTGATTTTTTTTTTCGAGTTGAAACAGTATTCCATTTTTTCAAAAACCCTTTTTTTGTGAAATTTCGTTCAAAAATGGTTTCTGCAAAAACGAAATACATTTTCCACTACGAAAAAAAAATCAAAAGATACCTTGATTCAACCTTTACATGTGTACGAAAACCGACTTTGAAAATATTGATTCGTTATTTAATAAAAAATCAAAAAACCAAAAAGTGAGGAAATGCTTCCAGTTTCGCCTTAAGGCCAAGTTTTTGGAAATGTCTCAAAAAGTTACACTGGAAAGTAAGGAATTACCGTTTGGAATAACTGCCGAAATCAACAATTGAGTTATGGAGAAGTTGCCGATGATCCAAAGAATTGACGAAAGAATTTCAAACAGGAATTTTCAAATCAACTTTCAATGAAATTTCCGAAAAAATAGCTAGTATCTTTTCAATTTGCGTAGTTGTGTACTCGATGTCTAGGATAGAAGAATATTATTTAAAAAATAATCAGCAAAAAAAATCACCCACCATATGAAATCTAAGAGGTTTCCCTTTCATTCGATGCTAGAGCAAAACGATTTATTTGAATTTATTTTTTCACACACATTTTGGGTGAGAAGTACCGAAAAGTACCGAATATTTCTTGGAAATTTGTTCTAAAAATCACGAAAAAAAATGTTTTATATTCCTTGATACAACGTTTTCCTTTGAGCACTAAATGATAAAGGAGACCATTAGCTTTCGTTTAGTGGGTGACTTAGCGGTATGGATTTCTGGTAATCTTAATGTACAAAACTTTTAAACAGAACATCCAGGAAAATGTACATAAACCTTTTCAAAAATACTAACGAAATGCAGGAAGAAGAAGCGCCATCAAGAAGTACAAGATCGTGAAGCAATGGAAGAGCTGTATCGTCGAGATGTAGCGGCAGCATCAGGATAAGCAGCTCAATGGCGACGTTGCAAGCACCAAAGGTGGCGTGGTAATAGATCTAGGAGTACGTGCGCAGGACGAAAGACTTCCGACCCCTAACCTCCAAGAGATTGAGGAGGTGGAAGGCCGATTGAAAAACAACAATGCCACCAGAGCAGATCAACTACCAAGGGAATTTCTAAAAAACAGTGGAGAAGCACTGATGGGAGCACTACACTGGGTCATTACCAAGATTTGGGAGGATTGAGTATTACCGGAGGAATAGATGGAAGGTAGTGTGAGTCCCATCTACAAAAAGGGCGACAAGTTGGATTGCGGGAACTACAGCGCAGTCTCACTACTGAGTCCTGCCTACCAGATACTCTCTCAAATCTTATGCCGCCGTCTGTAACCGATTGCAAGAGAGTTCGTGAGGCAATATCAGGCTGGATTCATGGGTGAATGCGCTACAACGGACCAGATGTTCGCCATCCGCCAGGTGTTGCAGAAATGCCGCGAATACAGCGTGCTCACACATCACTTTGTGGTGCATAAGATGTGGATATGCAAAACTATTTATGACGATAATTTGCTATCAACTTGCTCCGTGTATTGGATCAATACAAGATGAGATCGCCCAAGCCTACATGCAGCAAGTTGTTCGCTTGCCATTCAGGCGAGTTTGCTAACGACTCGAAAATGACAAGCCGTTAAGGTATACTTCCGTCCGCGGCAACGCTTACTTCGCGAATCCTGTAACTTGTTCGAAAATATATCCCTCAATTTGTCAATTAACCAAACGCTGTGCATTCACATCTTAAGTATTCTCGTCAGTTACACTAGTTTACAGCATTTTTGAACTCGGTAAGCTGATGATCATTTTTGGTGTAGAATGATGCCCTGAGTTCGAAAACGTGAAGGAAAAAAATTACAGTAGAGCGGATTTTTTTTCGACTTTCCATACAAGGTTGATGATTTGAAATCGATTTTTGTTCTATTTTTAAGCAAAGTCGCTCACTTCAAACATCTCATTCTCCGTAATCAATGCTCCGATTGAGCTGAAATTTTTACTGTAACTCGCCTACATATGATATGTCAAATAAACGTCGAGAAAGAATTTTTGAGTTGGTTTTTTCTTATTAAAAAAAATACATTTCTTCAAAAAATTTTGGGAATTTTGCTAAAATTTAAGAAGATCGTCCCTAAAACTCGCTAATATCTTGAATTTCATCAATCTGATGCAAAACCTGTATTCAGATGATCGAATGGTATTGTATTCAACTTTTAATTTATGGAAAAATATTTAAAGTTGGTTGAACAAAACGCAATATATTTGAATTTTAGTAAATTACATATTTTGAAAAGTTGCAAAACTCGATATTGAGCTGAAACTCAAAAACTGTTCTACTTAAAATTTTTTGAAGGTCGGTTTCGAAATCAGCACTAAATTGTGCTTCAAAAATTTTGGTCGTTGACAGAAGTTCGCGACTTTCATTTTATTTTGTAAACTTGTGTTATCAATCTTCAAGGGTTTCTGCAGATCATTTTTACAGGTACAGTCTACCCCCAAGCGTTTCATTAGAACTAGCCAACCATTCGCACATACCACTATGTACACGCTCTCACTCTTTCTAGCCTTAATCTAAAATAAATAATCCTACAAAACTAAAAAAAGCCACGGGTCTTCCCCCACCATCGTCGAGATATGCCAGATATCTCAATGCCCCAGTGGAAGATCCCCGTTCAGCCGTCCCGTACCAGCGGCAAGCCCCTCCTCAAACTTCTAGAGCAACTGACAAGCATTGGAGTGCACTTTGTGGTGACGCCCGTTCTGGTGGTGATGGGCCATGGCCCCATAGCCCGGGCAGCATTTGTGCTCTTTCGCATGGGTGAAGCTAATACTCTGGGGCACCCTGGCCGGGCCGGTTCCACCAACCGGGGTCGAGCCACCACAGCCATGGCAGTGCTGCGGTAGGGTTCGCGCGTGTTCGCAAGCAGGAGGCGCTGCCTGAGAAACGGCGTCTACAGTGGTGGTAGCAGCAGCTGCAGCAGGGGGAGGAGGTGCCTGAGATCTACAAGCGTTTGTGGTGCCAGTGTTGATCATGTTGTTCATGTTGTTGTTGTTGTTGTTGCAGCAAGCAGAAGAGGGAGAGCACCCGGAAGTGGCCGAGCATGTAATGGGAAAGTAAACGTTTAAGCTATACAGTGCATAACAAGGATCTGTTAGGATGTTGTTGTTGTCGGTGTTGGTTGTGATTGGGGGATTGTCGCATTTGGGCACTACAGACCTACTACAATTGGACTTGCAAATGTTACCATCCGACCTGGAGGCAGGCGGATTCATGAAACACATTCCCGGCAGATCGGTGTCGTAGATCTCCTGAACCATCTTGTCCAGTTTTTGAAGAGCTTCGTTTTGCTTCTGCTGCACACTGTCCAGCTTGGCTTTCCGGTTCTTGACTTTCTGCTGATCATAGATGGAGACGTTCTGCGGTTTGCTGAGCAAATTGCTGTTGAAGAACAGGTTTAGATATTGAAGGCCATGAAGCTGTGAGAGTACTTACGATTTCTTGATAGCATCGGGATGATCGATGGAACTTTGGGCAGAAGGAGAGTTCGTTGTATTTGAGAGAAGATCCAGCTCCTCTTCTGAGAACTAAAAGAATAGTTGCATTGTGAAAGCTGTCCAATGCAAGAGTTCGTCAACTTACTTGTCCCGGTATGTAATGCTTAGACTTAGATCTGAAAGCCGGCGGTGGACTAAATGCACACGATGAAGGTGTAGAAGGTGTATAGTTGGTATTGCTGAGCGAATTCCGATGTTGCATGTCTTCCAGAAACTCCTCCGTATCGCTGACCAGCGATCCAAACACGTCCGAAACACTTTGCATGAAAGCGTGACCCGTCGAGTTGGATCGATTCTCGCGTCCACGTGGACCGAAGCTGTGCAGCTTGACCGGAGAGTTAGCAGTACTTCGCCTTGCCACGTCTTCGAAAGTAACCGGTGAGTAGACTCGACGATCTTCCGCTCCCACGGAACTTAAGCCTCCACTAGACTGTTTGTGCGGGACGTTGTGCGTTGATATGCTAACTCGACGATCCTTACTCGATTCGATGTACTCAATCGAAGGCTGCCGGACTGCTTCCGACAAAACCTGCAACGGTGGACGGTTCTCCTTGTGGTCCAACCAGTACGTTTTCATTGTCCCCTTTCCCTTGACGTCGATTTCACCGCGTTCGGAGACGTGATAGTTTGAAGGCAAGAAATTTCTCGTTGATTGTGATATGTGAATTTTCATCGCTTGACTAGTGGACTCCATTCGGGAGGCCGTATTTACAGAATCACCAAACAGACAGTAGCGAGGCATCTTGAGCCCTACGATGCCCGCCACAACAGCACCAGAGTGGACACCAACTCGTATCCGCAAATGAGATCCTGAGAGAGTATGATAAATTGATTCTATTGAAAAGCTTCATGATTGATTATACCAACCGGTTGATGGGTCCTTAAGATCAGTAATTGCTTCGATCATATCCAAAGCCATATCACAAACTTTCTCGGCATGGTTTTGTTCCTTTTCGGGAGCACCAGACACCACCATATATGCATCACCAATAGTTTCAACCTAAAAGTCAACATTAAAGTTTCAATACTTCACCGCATTCTACCCACTAAACCACCTTACCTTATATACATTGTTCCTCTCCGTGAGCGTATCGAATATCGAATACATAGCATTCAGCATCGATACGACCTCCATCGGTGTTATCCGACTGCAGATCTCGGTGAACGTGACCACGTCCGAGAACAGGATCGACACACTGTTGAACATCTCGCAGGTATCGATCGGATTCTCACCTCGCCTCAACCGGTCCGCCACCTGTTTCGGTATCATCTGATATAGGAGCTCATCGGTACGGCGCATCTCCTCGTCCAGTTTGCGCATCGATTCCTCCAGCTTTTTCGACTTTTGCTGCTCTTGGTCTAGAGCTAGCTTGAGTTCCACCGATTGCTGGGTTCCAGCCAGCATGAGATCCCTTTCAAAAAGAAAACACACTTAATCTTTTCCACGAGAGCTCAAATTTTCATGATCACTCACCTACTGAAGTCATGCATCGACAGGTCGTTTATGTACAGTCCAGTGCTGATCAGCGAGGACAGTTTGGGCATGACCGGCGTGCCCAGGAACATTATCAAGCGCCAGTTTTCCATGTAGATCATTTGACCTGCAAAACCCAAAATTCATTCAATGATATACAAAATAAGCTTGGTCCTGTTGGGCAGATACAATACCTTTGAGCCGTAGATGTTTCTCCACTTCCTCCTGCTGTTCCTGGTCGCTGAGGAAGATTTCAGTCTTTCGTTGGTTTTCCGGTCGCTTCTTGACCGACTCCATGGTGACTAGTTCAAAGATGTTGTTTGTGCGGTTGAGTATCTGAAATGTAGCAATGCAAATTCAATTAACATGATTGGTTCAGGAGTCTGGAAAGTTCATATCATACCGTTTGGAACTTGAAAGCTATCAGGGGACGTCGCAGTTCGAACCAATCAGTGATCTTCTTGGACAGGAGATCCGGGATGATGACCATCAGTGAGTTGCCTATACTGCGCACGACCATGTCGGAACTATACGAGAAATGTTGGTGAATGAATAGTTAGTAAGCTTAGTAGATATTCAACAATTATTTTGAAGAAGTTGAATTCCCAGAAATTTTACCATAAATTACTTCAAAAACTGCGTTATTTTTCGGGCGTTCTGTTAGATGTTGTTGGCATTTTAATGGGATTAAGGGGGAACTCAGAGACATTTCATTTGTGTTAAAGGGGTTTTAGAGACTTTTCAAGGAGCATTAAAGGCAATTCCGGAGATCTTAGGAGCCTTTAAATGGCGTTACAAGGGGTCTGACGAGCGTTTCAAGGCATTTCAGATTCATTTCAGCAAGTTTCTGGGAGTTTCAAGAACATTTTAAGAGTGTTCCAAAAGGTTTTAGGGGCGTTTGATAACATTTTAGGGACGTTTCAAGAAGTTCTCAGGTCCGTTTCAGGGGTTTTTTGAGGCCTATTAAAGGCATCCAAAGGGGTTTCAGGGGCATTTCGAGGAATTTCAGGTCAGTGTCGCATCAGGGGGTTTCAGAATCACCCTTACATCAAAGGGGATGTCTAGGGCGTTTCAAAAGATATTGTGATGGGGTCTCTGAAAATTCTCTGAAAATTCCTGGAATGCTTTTGAAATCCTCCTAAGACCCCCTCGGTCAGCATATAACTTACCTGATACCCTCCAAAACCCACGAAAACGCCTCTATAACCTCTGAAAAAATGCTGAAACGCCATGTAACGCACCTGAGAACCTCAGAAGCCCGTCTTGTAACGCCACGAAACGCTTTGAAACTCTTTGAAACGCTTCTAAACCCTGATGAAACATCTGTGAAATTCATCTGAGAGCCTCTGCAGCCCCGTATACTTCATCTGAAACCTCCTGGAACGCCATGAAATGCATTGATCCTAAAAACGCTTTGCACCGCCTTGAAACGCTTAGAAACGCCTCTGTCACCCCCATGAAACCTCTGTGAAATTAAACTGCGAGCCTCTGAAGCCCTCTTAATCCTCCCTTAAACCTCCCGATACGCACTGCAACACATTGAAGTGCATTGAAATGCCCCTGCCACCCCCATGAATCCTCTGTGAAATTCACCTGCAAGCCTCTGAAGCCCTCTTAAACCTCCCTGAAACCTCCTAAAACGCACTTAAACGCCTTGAAACACATTGAAACGCCTTGAAACGCCTCTAAAACCCCCATAGAACCTCCGTGAAATTCGCCTGTGTGCCTCTGACCCGAACAAAGTCTTACAACAAAATGATAGCAAATCGAAAACACGATTTGTAATCAGCAGCAAATTGATATCACAATTTGATATCAGATTGTCTTGATTCAACTTGAATTCAAATTTTGATTTCGTTTTGCTGTCACTTCAACTTATTTTAAATATTAATGTTTTTAATCAATTTCAAAACTTCTAGACGACCTTGTATAATACAACTAATGCTATACCATCAGTGCAATTAACATATTGCATTTAAGTTTTCATATCATTCGTAAAACTATACCTTTAACGATGTTTCCATTTTTTCGCACTGATAGCAAAAACAGTTATAAATTTGATATCACTGATGGCAGGAATTGTTTTCAACTTGCTGTTACGGGAACATTTTTCTGCTCTCATTTTTGATGTTTTAACCGTTAAAACGACCAAAATGACAACAACCTGAGTTATCATAATTTGCAATATCACAACATCAAAATTAGTTTTCAATTTGCTGTCAAGCTTTGCCCGGGGATGCCCCCTTAAACATCCCGGAAACTCACTGAAACACCATGAAACACAATTGAAACGCCTCTAAAATCCCCACGAAATCTCCGTGAAATTCCCCTGAGAGCCTGTGAAGCCCCGTAAACCCCTCTGAGACCTCCTGAAACGCCCAGAAACACAGAATGAAACGCTTTGAAATGCTTTGGAACGCCTCTGAAACCCCTATGAAACCTCGGCGAAACTATCCTGATAACCTCCGAAGTCTTATCAAACATTTCTCATATGTTCGAAGACGCCCCGAAACCCATTGAAACGCTTTGAAACGTCTATGAAAACCATCTAAAATATTCGTGAAGCTCATCGGAGAGCCTATAAGGCTCCCTAGGTTGCCAATGGAACGTATGGGAAAAATTTGACCATCGAATTTCAAAAACGGGTAGTGCTCAAAAGTTTCGTCTCCTCAAAAAAAGTCCCCATGCAAAATTTCAGCTCAATCGGACTTCGCTAAGGGGTGGCCCAAAGCGGTCAAAGTTTGGCTGTTTTGAAACACGAAAAATATCCCAAGGTAGGGATACATGAAAATTTCAAAATCGAAAATTTTTTTTTGATGCCAAATGCCTTAAAAGTGCATGAAACGTCGAGATCTGGTGTTATCTCAAAAATTTTTTTTTGGAAAAAAATTGACTTTTTGGACTTGGAAAATTTTTGAGTTGGGGGAATGAAATTAATTTGAAATGGAGGAATTGAATTTAGTTGCTGAAATATTCATAGCAATAGTACTGGAACATGTCTTATATCATCGTTGGCAACTGCTAGCATATTATATATCATATATCGTTAGGGTGGTTCACTTATTTTGCATTAGGGTGGCCCTTTTTGTAGAAAAATTTAAAAAATAAGATAATAGTATTAAAAAATCTCTTATAAAACTGTAAGTCATTTTCAATGTTGAATATATATAATATTTCATTAGGGTGGCTCATTTATTTTTAATTAGGGTGGTTCTTTGAGATGGAAATTAAGAACAAAAAAATATTTCCCGAAAATTTACCACTCATATTTTTGTATAGTTTAATATCATGATCCTTTATTGGCATGTAACAATTTGTTAAGATATTCCTAGAGCAACATGTTGAAAGGACGCAACAACCATTGCAAATTTCTGCTTCTCCTGTCCCTCCCGGGCGTATCCCCAATTATTCATGAAATATTTTATTTTCTTTTTTAAATTTTGAATCTGTTTATTTTTTTGGTGCTTTACTTATTTTGCATAAGGGTGGTCCTTTTTGTAGAAAAAATAAATAAAAAAAAAACGATAATAGTATTTGTATTTGTATTGTATTTTCCGTTAGGGTTGTTTTTTTTTTGGAAATTAAGATCAAAAAATACATTTTGGAAATTAAGATCAGAAAATTCAACCAGGTATTTTTTTTCGTATAGCTTCAAGCCATGATTTCCTACAAATCTTTCGGTAATTTATTTATAATGAGATATTCTCTAATTATTATCTCTCCTCTCGTTCTATTTCATTAATCACATAGTGATTTTAACCGATTTCTATCTACAGAATTAAATATTGTGGTACGGACTACTAAAGAGAATAATTTACTAGAGAGGTTCATCTCATTGTAAGATTTTGAAAAGTTTTGTGAGACTAAATTCAAAAATTCGAGTAAACATTTATTCAGCTGTTTCTATGAGGAACAAGAGTTTAGTAAACTGTAAACTGTTTTTGTTTTATCATTAATGCGGTATTTGCAGATATAATTTACTTTTGCAATGGTCACGACCAAGCATGTCCGTACTGAGCGGATGAAATTTATGCTCGCAGTTCCGCACGGAGCGTTAAAATTCACCCGAGTGCAATTCTCTTCGTGTGCTCAGTGTGGTACTCTGCCGTAATTCTGCAAAGTGACGTAAGCGACATTGATAGTTTTGGCCCATTTTTTGGTTATTATGCATAAAACTCTTGCTCATTCTCTAAGTTTCTTTCCATAGATGATAGATTACGACTAGATCTTGCATTCTAATACAGCAGGCATACCACAGTGTTATTTTTACACCAGGTATTATATATAATATACCAAAAATATCGACATTTTGAATGGCGCTTACGTCACTTTACAGAATTACGGCAGTACTGCGGTGCGGTTTTTTGACAGTTCGAAAAGACATTTAAATTATTTTAACATCCATCTATCAGTTAAGATAGGAATATTTGATAAATACGATGATTTCGGTGGTGCAAATCAATAGAGCATAATTTTCATACGCTCAGTGCGAACAAGCCTGGTCGTAGTAAAAGGGACGTAACGAACGAGTGGGAACGGTTTTGTGATATTTACTAAATTCATGCTGATAGGTTTTTGGTACATTACATCGAATATATGTTCTTAAATTACATCTGATTTTTTACACTTTTATTTCCATTTTCTTTTTTGCTATTCCTCTGCGTAATATCAGTTTCCAACAAGGATTCCGGAAGAGAGAGAGCACATAACACAGCGAAACAAAAAATAAATTTTGGTCTGTCTCAAAAGCAAAATTAGGTAAAACGAAATTTATGGCATAAATCGTTAGTTTAGATGTTATTCGACGAATTTACACTTTGATTGCTTTAAAACATAATTTCCATACTTAATGGCTTGCAGTCAAAAAAAAGCCCAAAATCACATATTTTGCCCAATAAATTGAGGTATAGCTCAAAATTCTGACGTGCTGAAGCAAATCTGAGCCCGGATTCGGATTCAGCGACCCAAAAACTGCCAGAGACACATAAGTTTGCTTTTGAGACAGACCAAATTTTTTTTTTTTTTTAATAAGTACGCTTCTAAGACAAAAAATGTTTCGCTGTGCAATAATTCTTTTGTGTGCTGACTGCCTTATACAAATGAGTGCAGTTCAAGTGTAGAAATGTCGTTTGATTCGATTATGGATTTACCAGACACATTTTTTGATTATATGATATCAAAATATGACTGAAAAGATATTGCGATTACTATCCAAAAACTGCAGATGTTTCAAGAACCCTTTATGTACTGCTTTGGCAACTTCTTCGTCAACAGCTTTGTAGATTTTGAGCGATTCTATCAAACATGTTTGTGCCTATGAACTTCAGACATTACGTATGTCGAACATACCATTTCGGTTGGTTATCCGAAAAACATCAACATTCGAGGAGATGAACCAGCCATAGGCTGAAAATCTCGATAATAAAGATATATAAAAAAAATCAACATTCGAGTTGATTTTATCAAATTAAGGTCATTGTTTACAGAAATTGCAGCACACGAAGACAGAAACCAGTTTTTCAATATATTTTTACAATGAATACGATTAATCGTGCTAACTTTTGTTAAGCTGGCTTAGGTAACGCAAAAGTGTGTCGGTAAAGGAACATTTTTAGTGAATAAATATTTTTTCCCATCTATCTCGTATTATGTAAAGCAGTGATCTTCCTTTCTTTTATCATCGTGTGTTTAATTCCAACGTTAAATTATTGTATGTTTTTGTATCACGTTAGAGTTTAGGTTCACTCACCACTTCGGTATGCTATATGGTGATCTTTTAGCTAAGGTATATTTTGTTTAGATAGATAGAAAGCAACCTACTGTTGTCCTTTCTCCAGTAACGTAACTGTGTTTTCGGAAATGAGCTGCCCAAGGCCAAGAATCTTTTTAGAAAAGATAAGCAAGAAACTTTTGTTGCACATCATCATCGCCTATCAAGCTGTCATAATTTGGATACGTTTAAAATCAGTTTATTATTCCTTATTTTAAACCATAATAACAATCTGGACCAACATTTGTGTTGCGGAACAACCATTGCAAACGCTTACTTTTCTCGTCCATCCTGGGCGTATCTCAATATTTTATGCAAACTTTTCCCATTAACATATAAAGGAGAGTCAGCTCTATCTGTTACTGGTAAAAGAATCCAGGGACATGAGAAGCAGAAATTTGCAATGGTTGTTACGCCCTTTCCACATGTTGGTCTAGGAATATCTTAACAAAGTGTTACATGCCAATAAAGGATCATGATTTTAAACTATACAAAAATATGAGTGGTATATTTTCTGGAAATATTTTTTTGTTCTTAATTTCCATCTCAACAGAACCACCCTAATTAAAAATAAATGAGCCACCCTAATGAAATATTATATATATTCAACATTGAAAATGACTTACAGTTTTATAAGAGATTTTTTAATACTATTATCCTATTTTTTAAATTTTTCTACAAAAAGGGCCACCCTAATGCAAAATAAGTGAACCACCCTAACGATATATGATATATAATATGCTAGCAGTTGCCAACGATGATATAAGACATGTTCCAGTACTATTGCTATGAATATTTCAGCAACTAAATTCAATTCCTCCATTTCAAATTAATTTCATTCCCCCAACTCAAAAATTGTCCAAAAAGTCCAAAAAGTCAATTTTTTTCCAAAAAAATTTTTTTGAGATAACACCAGATCTCGACGTTTCATGCACTTTTAAGGCATTTGGCATCAAAAAAAAATTTCGATTTCGAAATTTTCATGTATCCCTACCTTGGGATATTTTTCGTGTTTCAAAACAGCCAAACTTTGACCGCTTTGGGCCACCCCTTAGCGAAGCCCGATTGAGCTGAAATTTTGCATGGGGACTTTTTTTGAGGAGACTAAACTTTTGAGCACTACCCGTTTTTGAAATTCGAAAATTCGATTTTCATTGGCACCCTACTGCTGCTGTTTCTGGGTGCGGTGATGCCTCCCGCCACCCCATGCAACAGCGGCAGCAGCAGTGCTGCTGATAAAACAAAACAAAAATCCGTTCGTTGGATCACTAATCGGTAATAAATCAATAACGCACAGAGCTATGGAAAATCATGAACGAGAACAGCTTTCCCGGGAAGCTTACCAGACTGATAAGAGCAACGATGGATGGTGTGCAGAACAGCGTAAGGATTTCGGGTGAACTATCCAGTTCATTCGAGTCTCGCCGGGGACTACGACAAGGTGATGGACTTTCCTGCCTACTATTCAACATCGCCCTGGAAGGTGTTATGCGACGAGCCGGGCTCAACAGCGAAATCCGGTCATTTTTTCTGTTTTGCGGATGACATGGATATTATTGCTAGAACATTTGGAACGGTGGCAGAACTATACACCTGCCTGAAACGTGAAGCAGCAAAGGTCGGACTGGTGGTGAATGCGGCTAAGACAAAGTACATGCTGGTAGGTGGGACTGAGCGAGACAGGACAAGCCTTGGCAGCAATGTTACGATAGACGGGGAGTGGATACTTTCGATGTGGTAGAAGAATTCGTCTACCTCGATTCCTTGCTAACGGCTGACAATAACGTGAGCCGTGAAATATGAAGGCGTATCATCAGTGGAAGTCGTGTCTACTATGGGCTCCAGAAGAAACTGCGGTTAAAAAAGATTTACCCCGGACGGGTGGTTCTCTACGGACACGAGACATGGACGATGCTCGAGGAGGACCTTCAAGCACTCGGAGTTTTCGAGCGACGCATGCTAAGGACGATCTTTGGCGGCGTGCAGGAGAACGGTGTGTGGCGGAGAAGGATGAACCACGAGCTCGCTGCACTTTACGGCGAACCCAGCATCCAGAAGGTGGCCAAAGCCGGCAGGATACGGTGGGCAGGGCACGTTGCAAGAATGCCGAACAACAACCCTGCAAAGCTGGTGTTTGCTACTGATCCGGTTGGCACAAGAAGGCATGGAGCGCAGAGAGCACGATGGGCGGACCAGGTGGAGCGTGATCTGGCGAGCGTTGGGCGTGACCGACGTTGGAGAGCTGCAGCTGCAAATCGAGTATTATGGCGGCAAATTGTTGATTCAGTATTATCATGAATTTGATATTAACTAAATGAATGAATGAATTCCTTAGGATGTGGAGGTGTTACTAGGGGTATTGGAATTCAAGATGGCGGCTTAGGTTCCAAGATGGCGGTGCTTTTAAACGGCAATGCTGCTTCGGATACTATTCAATATGGGTATCTATCGATCGGGCTTGATGGGTAGAAGTCAAAAATCGATATTTGACGCCATTTTGAAAACTGAAATGGCTGACCATATCCAAGATTGCGGCCACAGTATGGAAATTTAAGCTATGATACCATGCAATATGGGTAGCTCTCGATCGGGCTTTATGAGAAGAAGGGTAGAGGGTCATGGTAGATGGTAGGGTAGTGAGTAGGGTAAACGGTGGAGCGGACGGTCGGGTAGAGGGTTTGGGTGAAGGATAGAGTAGAGAGAGTGGAGTAGAAGGTTAGGGTAGACGATAGGGTAGACGAGAGGGAAGAGGATAGGATAGAGAGTAGGGTTGAGGGTAGGAAAAAGGTTAGAGTGGAGAGTAGGGTAGACGGTACGATTAAGCACAATATAGACTAATGTATACGGTAAAGGATAGGGCAGTGGTTATGGTAGAGTATAGGGTAGAGGGTAAGGGGCCGTCCATATACCACGTGGACAGAAAATTCATGGTTTTTTACCCCCTCCCCCCTCCCCGTGGACAAGCGTGGACTTTTCATTGACCCCTACCCCCCTCCCACATTGTCCACGTGGACATCAGAAAAAAAGTTTTTTTTCTAAAAAAATAGAAAAAGTGATTTTGAAAAGTTTTTATTTAATATTGTTTTTTTTCGTTAACCATGTCTTAAATATAATTGAAAACTTTACAAAATACAAATATTCTATAGCATTACATGAAAGTGTGGGTTCGATTCTTGCTCCAGTTGGTGAAAAATTTTCGTCAAACGGAAATTCTTCATTGGATGTTTTTCGTGTAATGTCTATCGCCTAATGTAAGTGATTATTTAATGTTTAGTCTGTACAGCCTCTGGTTAAAGACGGTGTTTTTTTAGAATGTTTATTCAATCTATGATTGTCTGATTGTTTTGTTGAGATAAGGTAATTTTAAATCTTAGATTCTTGTTGAGATAAGATTGTATTTCTTAGATTCTTACAAAAAAAAAACCAGATTTACAGCAACTAGGTAAATTGTATTGATGAGGCTTAGACTTTAAAATCCATTAGAAACATCTTAAATTTTAAAGGAACCTACAAAAAATGTTTTTGAGATAAGCCTGCAAATCCCTACATGTATTTTGAAACTTTGAAGTAGTTTTAAAATTTGATATGAAACTTAGAAAAAATCAAACAGAACTTCAATGAAAATTTTCTGACTGCAACACCAATATTTGCATGGTCTACACTCCATTTTAAATCTCCAGTATATTCCTCGATGAAGAAAACTAAATAATTAGGAATTCTGATAATTTAAAACAAATTAGTCTGTGAATCAGTACTATGATTTATTCCCTTGAAGAAGTAACTTACAACTAAAAGACAATGTATAATAAAATTAAATGTATGAAAGAACTATTAAAGAGAACTCATCAATAATGCGACATAATTTGTTTCGTTTGTTGATTCTTGTTTCCTTATTTATATGTCAATGTTGTCCACGTGGACATTTGACGAACCCCCACCCCCCTCTCCGTGGACAAGCGTGGACTTTTCGCTAACCCCCTCCCCCCACCAAGCTGTCCACGTGGTATATGAACGGCCCCTAAGCAGATGTAGGGTTAAAGGCTATGACAGAGCGTAGGATAGAGGGATAGAATAAAGGGCAAAGAAGAGAGTAAGGTAGAGGCTAGAGAGTAGGGTGAAGAATTGAGATGAGATTAGATGAGCTGAGTTTTTTTTTTCGAGATACCTTCAGGAATTCTTTCCAGGATTTCTTCAGGCATTCCTTTCAAGAATCTTCTCAGGTTTATTCCCGGGATTCCATCAGATATTGCTTCCGAAATTGCTGTACGGATTGCTCCGGAGTTCTCTTCAGGGATTTTTGCAGGGGTTGCTTTGGAAAACCCTGAAAGGATTCTTTTACTTATTCTTTTCTGCATTCCTTCAGGGATTTGTGCTGCAATTCCTCCAAAGATTCCTTCCAGGATTCCTGTTGTGATTCCTTAAGGGATTCCTCCCGAAAAAAATATGAAAAATATAGATTGTTTCCGACCGAGATTTTTTTTCAGGCAATCCTAGATCATAGAGACATCTGTCATGATCTCTCTAAGGATTCCATCAGGTATTCTTTACGAGATTCCTTCAGGAATAGCTTCAGATATTTCTGCCAGAATTGCTTAAGAAAATCCTGAAAAAAAATCTTTCACAAATTTTAACCACCGTTTTTTCATGGATTTCTGCTGGAATTACTTCACAGAGTCTTTTTAGTATACTTTCAAAGCCACAGACGGAACATATTAAAATATAATTCTTTCTACAAGCCGGGATCCTCGCTCGGGATTTATACAGGATTTCTTCTGCGATTATTTCAGGGATTCCTATCAAGGAAGGATTGGATCTGGTGTGATGGTAAGAGCACTTGACTATCACGCCGAGGACCTGGGATCGAAGCACACTCCCGACAAACTCACAAAAAATGTGGGTTCTTCCTTCGAAAGGGAAATAAAGCGTGGGTCCCGAGATAAACTAGCCTAGGGCTAAAATCTCGTTAATACAGATAAAAAAATCCTATCAAGTTTCAGCTGAGATTTCCTCAGAATTCTACCAGATATGCCTCTCAGAATTCCTCCAGTAAATCCTCCCGGGATTCCTTCAGGGATTTCTACCGGAAATGTTCTTCCCCCCAGCGTTATGTTTTTCAGACCTTTGTACGTAATTCTGAATTGCAATTGGTAGATCCTATAAAATTGAATTTTCGGGTGGTTTATCATTTTTCATTCGGCTGCATTACACTGCTTGACAAAATTTTACAAGATTTGGTGTTATGGGAGAGAAAAAAAAGAACAGGGGTTTGGGACCCTAGAAGTGTCATAGTGAAAGAATTTTTGAAAACTATTGGACCAGGCCTTCACAGTTTATAACCGAAGTTTGTATGGAAAACTTGGGGTGTTCAATTGATATGCACATTAGAACGTGCCGTGCATATTTTTAGGCGTTTTCGGTATTTGGGTTAGTTCCGTTATTGTCTAACGCCTTCTAATGCAAATATCAATTGAACACCCCTACTTCTCCATACAAACTTCGGTTTTAATCTGTGAAGGCCCGGTCCAATATTTTTCAAAAATTCTTTCACTATGACACTTCTAGGGTCCCAAACCCCTGTGGTATACGGCGAGTCGATAGAGGAAGTGGAACTGACAGCAACTCACGCAATTGGCATAGTGGAGGATTGGTTGAGGTCGAGACATTTGGCACTCGCGCACCACAAAACGGAGGTGGTGGTGGTAAACAACCGCAAGTCTGAACAGCAGGCAGTGGTCACCACAGGTGGATGCACGATCAACTCTAAGCGCTCACTGAAGCAATTGGGGATCATGATCGACGATAAGCTGAAATTAGGAAGCCACGTAGAATATGCCTGCAAAAGGGCAAGCATGGCGATAATGGCATTGTCAAAGATAATGTCAAACAGCTCGGCAATAGTCTCGAGTAAGCGTAAGCTGCTCGCGGCAGTAGCGGTCTCCATACTACGGTATGGCGCCGCTGCATGGTCGAAGGCGCTAGTGGTTAACCGAAACGTGAAGCGACTTGAGAGTACCCACAGGCTGATGTGCCTTAGGGTGGTGAGCGCATACCGCACGGTCTCAAAGGACGCGGTATGTGTGTTAGCGGGCATGATGCCCATAGCTTTAGTGGTGGCAGAGGACGAAGAATGCTTCGAGCGACGCGGCATAAGAGGCGCGAGGCGTATCGCCAGAACCTCGTCTATGCTGAAGTGGCAGAGCGAATGGGATTCCTCCAGCAAGGGTAGATGGACACACAGGCTCATACCGAGCGTGTCCAAGTGGACGAGCAGGCCCCATGGCGAGGTGAATTTTCACTTGACTCAATTTCTGTCAGGCCATGGGTGCTTTAGGTGGTATCTGCACAGATTCGGACACGCAGGCTCCCCCGCATGTCCGGAGTGTGCAGACTGCGACGAGACCGCGGAGCATGTGCTCTTTGAATGTCCACGTTTCGTGGAGCAAAGGTCGAGTATGCAGGAGGTATGCGGTAGAGATATCACGCCTGACAACATTGTTGAAAGGATGTGTATGGGGGCGGACAAATGGGACTCCGTTACTTCCACGGTTTCTCGAATCGTACTTGAACTACAGAGTAAATGGCGAGCCGAACAACAGCTAGTTGAGTTGGCCCCCCTTCCCCATCCAGGAGCTTGAGTTTAACGGGTAGTCTAAGTACTAGCCAGGACCCGAGCCTCCAGGGGAGAGTGAACAACTTAAGGCGGTGGCTGGTGGAACGCTTACTATTAGAGTGTACTCATGTACGGTCCCCCCCTTCTCGAAGTCATCCCTAACGGGCGTACCGCGAAGGTAAGGAAGAGAGAGAATGAGTTTTTAGTGGATCGATCCCCACATCACCCGAGGAACCACCTCTTGGGTATCTGTTGCAGATTTTCTCATTCTATAGAAAGAAAAAAAAACCCTGTTCTTTTTTTTTCTCATCCCATAACACCAAATTTAGTGTTGAACAGTGCTATCTTTACGATGTAACTTTGATAGTGCCCTGAATAACACCATAAAACCCACATATTGTTTACGAATAAAAAATCATGGAGTAGTACAAATTTAAGTGGAGAAGCCGTGTAGAGTATAGCTGGTTGAAATTTTATATCAAAAGATGGAATGATACATACTTACATAACTGACATTACTTTTACAGTATTTTAACGTTTGATTATGCTACACGTTAGTTATCACTCTTTATTTGATTTGTTCAAAAAAATTAATTTGAGAAATGTAACACTGCAGTCGAAACTATATGAAATTACAAGAACCATGCATTGCATACTTTTAGGCGTTTATCAGATTATATTTCTCCCCCAATTTATAAGTCCTTTTTTATTCTTTTTGAGTGGTTATCATCTCTCTCACTTTTTTAGAGATGTACTGTACTGCCGTAATTCTGCAAAGTGACGTAAGCGCCATTTAAAATGTCGATATTTTTGGTATATTATATATAATATCTGGTGTAAAAATAACACTGTGATATGCCTGCTGTATTAGAATGCAAGATCTAGTCGTAATCTATCATCTATGGAAAGAAACTTAAAGGATGAGCAAGAGTTTCATGCATAATAACCAAAAAATGGGCCAAAACTATCAATGTCGCTTATGTCACTTTGCAGAATTTCGGCAGTGTACGGATCAGAATATAATGATATCGTAGAAGTTGTGCTGAAATAGAACTCGAGAAAATGATCAGATATTGAGGACCTACAATGAAGAATTTTTTTGGAACTATACCATAGACTTCCATTTTTTTCGCCGAACTTGACTTTTGATAACGAATTTATTTAAAGTTTTAAATTGTGAGACACCTTGGGCGTTAACAGGTTAACATTATTAGTTGCTATGTGCATCCTTTTCGACCTTATGCAATGGTACTGTGTAGCAACCGATTAAGCTGACAAGTGGATCTGCCTTCTATCCAGCACATGACCCACATACAGTATCGGACAATAAAAATGCACCAAAGCCGTTTTCCCATACAAACTAGTCAACTTTGGATTGCCATATCTCAGTAATGTCTCAACCGATTGTTTTCATTTTTCTGTGACGAACTATAAAATTTTTCAATTTTCAAAAACTATTGAAAAAGTTCAGTGATAACTATTGATACAAAAGTTACAGATAGGTTGAATTTTGGCAATAAAAATGCACCAAGACAAAAATATGTGTAGCCTAAAATGCTGAAGTCAGATAGCTATGGTGTATTCAGCAAATTTATTGGTCAATACACAAGAAACATATTTGCTGAAGACACCATAGTGATTTGACTTCAGCATTTTTGGCTACATAATTTTTTGTCTTGGTGCATTTTTATTGTCAAAATTCAACCTATCTGTAACTTTTGTATCAATAGTTATCACTGAACTTTTTCAATAGTTTTTGAAAATTGAAATGTTTTGTAGTTCGTCACAGAAAAATGAAAACAGTCGGTTGAGACATAACTGAGATATGGCAATCCAAAGTTGACTAGTTTGTATGGGAAAACGGCTTTGGTGCATTTTTATTGTCCGATACTGTACATCCGAAGCACAGTTTAGGAATAAAGTAGATTTACGCGTGTCAAAAATTCCATATTGTATTGCACGGATAATATTAACTGAAATATCGTTGATTTATTTTGGTTCGACAACAATGAAATATAAAATTCTATGTGGAGTGTAGTTTTGAACACAAATATCATGATTTTCCCAAGAAGCCTACGTAGTGCATAAACGGTCCTAATGTGCCCATCCAATAAGTGAAATATAGGGTAACCTAGGGTAATACGCACCCCCGGGGCAAAACGCCCTCACGCTATTTCATTATATAAGTGAAGTTCCATTCGATTCAAGCAAACTAGACGTAAAACTGAGCCGGACAAGCTCATGAATGCAAAGAATATTCGAATGAAAATCGTGGAAAACGATGATTTTCCACATTTGGAAAGATTGTCTAATTTGAAGCGCACTCAATTTAACCTTCCGTAACTCGCGCGGTTGACTACCTGCGTCAGTACCACGCTAATGCTGAGTACAAAAAGCGAGATTTTTTCATCATGTTGTACAAAATACAACAGCGCGATCGCTCGAGGGTTAAGCAATTGCGCGCTGATTATATGGAATCAACCTAGCAACTACCATCCGCCTCCTACTCCGTTCATTTGCTGCCGTAAGTAGTAAAATGGAGCCACCTGGTATCTCATTAGAATTCAAAGCGGAAAATGCCAGAGGTCGTATTGCCCCACCTCAAGGTGCGTTTTGCCCCCAACAGTTTTTCAGCACCCAAAACGTAACACTTTTTTAAATTGTTAATTTGATTCGGCAAAATTGATATCACGCGTACCAAATGCTGGCGTCTCTTGACCAAATAGGTAAACTAACTTTCAAAACGCAAGACACCCATAAAATCATCTTATTCTTAGCTCTAGGGCCACGTTTGCTTAGGGGGTGCATATTACCCCACCTTCCCCTACCTTCATTTAGACAATACCGGCCGGCATAAATTATGAGCCATTCCCACATCGTTACCCAGCAGTTTAGTGAAGTGATGACCAACGCTTTGCTCTGATTATGATTATCTTGATTGGATTAATTACCATAATCATAACACTACACACCCCCTCGCTCGACGACGTGGCGCTTCGGCTTAGTCGTCACCATGGAGCAATTACCCGTCCCCAACGCTCACCACGCCCAACGCCCGGAAACGTCCGCGGGAAACTCACCCAAACACAATGCAGAAAGGGAAAATCTCGAACAAAACGGACGCGCTGATGGGCAAGTGCTTCTCCTCCCGCGTCATGGCCAGTGTTGCCAGCGAAAAAGCCCGGTTGTCGAACGTCAGCTGAAACGTGTAGTGATTGGTTTCCCCCAGCAGGTCCGACTGGATCAGGGTAATTTCCATTTCTTTGTGGTAGAAGTGACGTGCCACCTGTTGACGGGAGATAGGATGAATGGTAAACGGATTAGGTAAAGGGGGTGGGTATTAGCGTGGGACACGAAGAGGCATTTTACTCCTGTACACTTTATGAGTTCCATTTTGGTTCCATATCAACTGTACAAAATTTCAGATCGATCGGAGAAACTATAATTTAGCGCCAGCCATTTTAAGTTTTCATACGATTTAGTATGGGGAAAATCACTTTTTCAAAGAAAAATCGCCACAGGTTGCCCCTTAACCCCTAAAAATAAATCGATGAATGATTTCTGTTGGAAATTTTACGAGGAACCAACCCTCCGAAGACCGCAAAGCAATCTAAGGCATGTGGAAATAGTTATTGACTGAATACCGAAAGGTATGCAAACGCGGTTTAACATGTAAGGAATAACAATAAATAATAAAATCTCGTTATTTTATCGATCGGGTAAGGCTTAATAACTTTTTCCATTAATGTCGCATCGCTTTGCGGTCTTCGGTGGTCTGACTCCTCGTGAAGTTATCTACAGAAATCATTCAACGACTTATTTTTAGGGATAAATGGGTGACCTCAAGCGATTTTTCTTTGAAGAAGTAAATTTTCCCCATAGTAAATCGTATGAAAAACTAAAAATGGCGGGCGTTAAAATATTGTTTCTTCGATCGATCTGAAATTTTGCACAGTTGATATGGGACCAAAATGAAACTCAAAAAGTATACAGGAATTGGAGTTTTTCCATTTTTTATATTTTCCCATATAAACCGTGTACCAGGCTAGTGGGTATGGAAATGGTGGAAAACGTACAGTGACTGACAGAAATAAAGGGATTATTTAAACATTCAAAAATACGGAAATTAGTTAGAAGAGCATACAAAAATATGTACACCTATGTACACAACAGTGTGTAAGTGAGATATTTATCTAACTCCATCCAAAGGAGATATAGATTGCGAAATCTTGTATTAAAGTGAATTTAAGTTGGGTTCTCACCAAAATGCGATGGAGACTGTTGTGTACATGAACACGTTGTGTACTTGAACATGCAGAAATAAACATTAATACTTGTCAAGTAGGAAAGTGTGACAATCAATAGTGAACCTCGTTTTCTGCCAGTCACTGTATGCTGTTATAACAACACCGACAAGGGAACTTTCCGGTGTGGAGGAAGCCAACCGTGAACGTGCGAAGCCGTGAGCAGTGGTCGTAAATGTTACAGCATGTGGATAAGTAAGTTCGCCATTCGTTCTCACCTCTCTAATTTGTCCCATTGTGTAGAAGACGAAACCCTTGCGCTTAGTGCGGTAGTGCAGCGTCAGGCCGTGGCGGGTTTCGTTCTCGCAGATGAAGCTCGGTGCACGCATCAACGGGTAGGAAAACTTCAGATATTCGTGCAAATTATCCAGCCCATTCAGGAAGTCACGCATGTGCCGGCCCAGCACCGACAGCACCCGATCGTACCCGTACTGGCTGACAAAGTTCACGAAGTAGACGCCCATCTGGTCCATGAAGTCACGTTCCGAGATTCCGAGGATCTGAAATATGGGAAAGAAGGGATTGAATAATTTGTGAATTCTCTACGGATGATGGTGTATGTATGAATTATGCAGGTTGATTTCATTTCTTGACAACAGAGGCACATAACATAAGTGGAACTCTGGCTCAAAAAGTTGATGCCTTTCCGAGTTCGTACGCTGGTATACAGGGCATCGAAATGTCAAATGCATTATAACATTATTGCCATACTATTTTTCACCATGTATACCATTTTTCATTGCTGTAAAGTAAAACAAAGACCTCATAGATCTAGACTGGCAGCACGTGGAGAACTAAAATAGGACATAAATTGTAATAAAACTTTGTAAACTCAAGTCAAAAATACGTTTTATGGCTTTAAATATAAAGGGAGATCGATATGTGAAACGTGGATGTGTTATTTCGAATTTATGACAAAATGAATAAGTGGGTTTCCAGCAGCTAGTTTTGCGTATATCTCAGATGCCACTCTTCGTTCCTGTATTCTTTGCCAAAACTGGAATACTGGTTGGATCAGATGTTTTTTGTTTACCAAAATAAATGACAGTTCGACGCCTTTTATAAAAGATATAACAGTTTCGCGTGCTGGAAAAGGATACAACTTTTTCCTTCGCTCTGACCATGGAGTTCCACTTATGTTATGTGACAGAGGGCTAGACCATTTACACTAGTTTACAAAATAAAACGAAAGTCGTGAACTTCTGTCAACGACCAAAGTTTTTGAAGCATAATTTAGCGCTGATTTCGAAACCTTGCTTCAAAAAATTGAAAGTAGAACAGTTTTTGAGTTTTAGTTCAATATCGAGTTAAACAACTTTTTAAAATAAGGAATTTAATCAAATTCAAATACTTTGCGTTTTGTTCAACCGATTTCAAATCTTTTTCCATAAACTAAAAGCTAAATACAATACCATTCGACCATCTGAATGCAGGTTTTGCGTCAGATTGATGAGAATCAAGATAATAGCGAGTTTTGGGGACGATCTTCTTAAGCTTTAGCAAATTTTCCAAAAATATTTGAAGAAATATTTTTTTTTTTCAATAAGAAAAAAACAATTTAATAATTCTTTCTCAACGTTTATTTGACATATCATATGTAGGCGAGTTACAGTAAAAAAATCACCTTAATCGGATCATTGATTACGGAGAATGAGATGTTTGAGGTGAGCGACTTTGCTTAAAAATAGAACAAAAATCAATTTCAGATCATCAACCTTGTATGAAAAGTCGAAAAAAAATCCGCTCTACTGTATTTTTTTTTCCTTCGCGTTTTCGAACTCAGGGCATGATTCTACATCAAAAACGATCATCAGCTTATCGAGTTCAAAAATGCTGTAAACTAGTGTTATCTGTCTATTTTAAACCTTTTGTTAATGTTTTTGCCCATCTTGTAGACAAACTTAGGGCCGATTTTTTCACCTGCCCATAATTGTATATCCAGGCTTAGCAAAGTTTCAAGCCGGGTTCAATAATGTTAGGGCTAAAGTTAAGTGTGGCTTTAGTCGCAAATTGCAGAGTTCGGGTTTCAGGGATATACTTTGGAAACATAGCGGAAAATATTTGGATTAAAACATTTACACTTGGGAACGATATACAAGTGTATCAAACAATTGTCCGTACAGCAAATTTTTTGTCAAAATAATTTTTCATTCAAATGTTAATAACTTTTTTATGCGTCAATCAGAAACGCTGAAATTTTGACCAATCATGAATCATATATTAAAGCTCCATTGGTAAAATTTTGAGCGAGATCGAATAAGTTTTCTGAAAGTTATAGAACTTTTAGTAAAACTTATAAAATTTTTGAACTCATTTTTAAAACATTACATCTCAATTTGTACTCCATGGATTTTTTTCAATTTTTTTTGTGTTACATCTTATACCTGTGGCTTTCATATGCAGCAATGAATGGGTTTTTTTTATTCAATACAAAAAAATATGAACAATGTGCTTATGTAGTTGACGATGTTTAAAAAATTAGCATATTTTACACATATAATCTGCCAAACGTTTTCCACCAATAAAAGTGCATTAACTGAACGAAAAATCCATAGGACCTACTCTTCATATGTAGTTTAGTAGGTCCTGTATAAAAATATTACATTAAGAAAGTTTAAAAAAGTTGAAAACACTTGGCACTTTTATTGATCAAAATATGATAAATTTCCAAATGACACTCTGAACTTATACAGATTTTTCATATTTTTTGTAGTGAATATAAAACCTTAAACGAAGCTGCATATGAAAGCCTTAGGTATAAGCTGTAACACAAAAAAAAATTGAAAAAGTTTCTTCAAGTAAATATTGAGATATAATGTTTTAGAAATGTGTTCAAAAATCTTATAAGTTTTACTAAAAGTTATATAACTTTCAGAAAACTTATTCGATCTCGCTCAAAATTTTGATAATGGAGCTCTAATATATGGGTTATTATTGGTCAAAATTTCAGCGTTTTTGATTGACGTTGTTACCATACGGTAACTTTGAGTTATTATTTATGGTGGGGGACTGTAGGGAAAAATATTATATAGCGAGTCAACGATCATTTTAAATGAGTGGGCGTCGTGCGTGTCGGCCCAACGCGCGAAACCGTGCGCCAATACGCGCGGAAAGAGTGGTGAGTTTCGCTAACCGTCTGAAGTGGGCAGCGATGTGGGCGGAAGCACGGCGAATCTCGGAGAGAATATCGAGCGATGGGCTACACCCTAAAATGAAACAACACAGGCTTGTGTACAATGTACACAGGCTTGTGTACAATGTACACAGATTTGTGTACTACTAGATCAGCCTCCACCCCTGTGTCAAATGTACACAGTCACTTTTCTGGCTCTAGCGCTGGTATGGGAGCAAAGTTCATAACTAATTTTCTCTGAACGATGACATGCATTATCAGGAATCGATCAGTGCAAACATAATTGTTAATTTTGTTTTCATGCCCGCGCTGGAGCCGGAAAAGTATCTGTGTACATTTGACACAGCGGTGAGGCTGATCTAGTAGTACACAAATCTGTGTAACTTCTGTAACCGTGTACGAGATAGGGCACGACGGATGATCGAGATCAGTCTTTTGTGGCTTGCCCAGAAGAAAGAAGTGTCGGTTTAGCGAGTGTCATTTAAGGCCGGACGGGACGGTGGTTGAATCGTCCGCCATTGCTCTGTTGTTAGTAACATGCAAATCTCAACTTCTACTTCATATTATTGACTAGAAATTTGATCGTTTGTTTGCTCACTTGTGGTGCACAATCGACTAAAGTTTCAGCTGCGTCAGTGCAGTAGAAAGTGATATTTGCATCTTCAAAATCGTGAGGCAAATTGTTAAAAAGAGAGAGAAGATAGGAAAAATTACACGTCGTCCCGTGCGGCCTTAACACGTTTTGAGGTGTGCGAGAGCGATTTTGGCACGTTTAAGAAATTGTGTAGAAGAAGTATTTATTTCGATTGTGCATCAGTGCCATCCTTTTTCTCGGCTGTTCATCGGAAGTCTGGGTATTTGACGCCTCAAGACTTTGCACCGTGCTGACGTTCTGGTAACGGCCCGCACCACCTCTACGACAACCCGCGGAGGCCCCAAGCCGGTCCGCCAGCTACAATTCTCCTGCGACGGAATCCCGCCGAAATCAACACTTCCCGTCCGAATTTCCAAGCATTGGAGGGCGAACCCGCCCGAAGCTGAAGACCGAGGTTTCTGGCCAAGTTTTTCTCCGCCGGTCAGTGACCGCCACATCCGCGTGGGACAGCATCGTGAAACCCACGTGGCCCGCAACGGCCCGCCAGCCCTCGGTCCTTATTCGAACCACCGGTTTTTTTTTATTTTTTTTTTTTTTATTCCTGTTCGGGTTTGTCACTGCGACCAGTTTTTAGATCTATTGTGACATTACCCGTATCCTTAGTGTAGTGCATGTCGCATTACTCAATTGCCATTGAGGGGCAATGAAGTATCGATTTTGATACAGTTTTTGTTTTGTTTTCTTAGAAAACAAAACAAGAGTACTGATATTGGCCATGCATCGGAAACCTAGCATCACCCTTGTTTTACTGCTAAATTCTCCCCAGGTTTAGCACCCGGGTTTTAACATTAGCAGCAATATCATTCCAATAATGGGACATGTGTTCAGTAATAAGGATTCTAGTATGTTCCTTGCGTACTAGCACTTTCCAGTCTTCGAAGAGTTAGTACATACATGGATCCCTAACCCAATTTGATTTCCTTTGCATTGAGTTTAGCCTCAGATGGTGAGGTTTTTAACTATATGCAAAGTAAAGTTGGTAAACTTAGTTTTGTCAATTTCTTGATTTTGCTTTGGCTGACCAAGCCATGTGGGAAATTACACTGTTGAAAATGCTTTGACATCCATGTGCACAACAGAACATGTGCTCGATGAACAAATTGAGATTTGAAATTATGAAAAGAAATCCACGTACTCCGGTGAGACTCGAACTCACGACTCCCAATTCGCTAGACGGGCGCTTCTATTCCTTCAAGCTACGGAGTCACTCGACTATCTCCGTCGCCAGCAGGCCTAGAACTGAACTCGATTCCACAATCGCACATGGTTATCTTCTTTTCACAATCCAAACCCCCTTCGGATGGGATTAGATGAACATCTAACACATTGTCTGTTGTGCACATGGATGTCAAAGCATTTTCAACAGTGAAACTTAGTTTTATTCAAAGACTGGAAGTCATCACAACACCAGTAGCAAGGACTAAATACTATAATGCCTATAATTATCAGAACACATATTCCAAAATTGAAAAATAGGACGACACTAGATTTCGGTTTGGTAGATCAAACACCGCAACGCAACCCAAAAAGGCGATCTACCCACGCTACGGGCTCCGTTAAAGATCGAGCATGTTTTAAACCCCCTCAACCATTCATCCCTCAGCACGGGTCGCCTGACACCTTGGATTGGGGTTACCTGTTTGGTGGACTTTTACCCCCGGAACAGGTGGTCCGTAGTGCTATTCTAAGCCGGCAGCTACACGGGCAGGGCCCATATAGCCGAGGCGGTAAACGCACGGGTATTCAGCATGACCATGCTGAGGGTGACGGGTTCGATTCCCGGTCGGTCCAGGATCTTTTCGTAAAGGAAATTTCCTTGACTTCCTTGGGCATAGAGTATCTTCGTGCCTGCCACACGATAGACACATGCAAAATGGTCAGTGGCAGAGGAAGCTCTCAGTTAATAACTGTGGAAGTGCTCATAGAACACTAAGCTGAGAAGCAGGCTTTGTCCCAGTGAGGACGTTACGCCAAGAAGAGGAGGAGGGCCCATCCACCGGAGTGACTCAAGCCTACGGCCGTGCGCCGGACAGCCCCGACGGGCGTATCCCCGGCCTCGTGGACGAAGCCGATTTCCGCTCTACGGCCACCTTCGAGGACTAGCCAAGTTTCGGCCGCTACCTGCACGCCGACTGTGGCGCGGACGAACTCCGACCTCCCTCCGACCACCCGTTACTTCCGCCGGCGACACAACCGGAATCCGACGTGACACGTGTACCTGTGCAGTGCACCACCTCCAGCTGCTCGACGCCACTCAAGGAAGAATAAATTTGTTAAAAGGTAATTCTAATCCATTTTTTTAGGATCGACCCCACCGAAAGCTCCCCCATCCGAAACGCCCTGGGACCCGGGAGTCGGAAGAGGCCTTGAGTGCCCACCCCAGAAGCTGCCGTTGGCTGGACCAGCAGCTTGGGGCTTAGGCACGTCCCCTTCAGGGACGGCGCGAATAACTCCCGGGGTCAAATATAGTTTCAACATATAAAAAAGTTATAAATATTTAAATTATTTTGACCAAAAAATTTCTGTACGGACAATTGTTTGATACACTGTAACTGAACTGATTTTTTTTATATAGATGAAGGCTCAAGGGTGGCTCAAGCTTGTATGGAAAAAAAAACACATCTCAAAAAGTTCAACGGGCCCCCTTCTCATTTCGTTCAATATGGCGCCACGATGCCCTGGTTAAATTTTCAGTTTGGAGGCGATGATAACGAAAATGGTATTCATGATCAGTTTTTGGGAGTTCCGGGTCATTTGGCCGAATGCCGTTTGGCCGAAAAATGCATGATGAAATTAGGAGCCGTCCATATAACACGTGGACAGAAAAATCGTGTTTAAAAAAAATCCTTATGATAAAATCTTGATTTTTTCAGTACCAACCAATCCGTCAATGGTAAAACTAGAAAGAATAGCCTACGGTTAAAAGAAGGAAATATTTTTAATGGTCATATTGATGATGTCTAAAAGGTCTTATCAATTCTTTTGATCATGATTCGGCTAAATGACATTTGGTCAAACGACCCATTTGGCCAAATGGTAATCAATGCTGAGGCTCAGAAATACAAGTATAAAAAATAACTCGATAATAAAAAATAATTAGAGTAATGCGGGGTAAAAGTTCGCACGGGGCAAAAGTTCGCAGAGGGGTCTTTTTCTGAGCACAAGTTAAGAACCCAAACAAATCTGTATGGGTTTGACACAAAATCAGGTCAGTTACTCGTCAATAAAAATTGGATTGATTTCGTTATGGTTTGGCAGACTTATGCAAAAAAATGTGTTTCGAGGTGTTTTGATAGAATTTTTGGACCTTTTGGAATAAGAATTTGTAGTAACAGGAAGAAGGAAAATCTCATAACCTCTTGACGTCGGAGAATCGTTATTCCATAGTAGTTCGAGAGGTGCACTCGAATAAACAATAAACTACAAGTGCTTCTTTCAGAAAGGGACATTGTTAAAAACTCGACAGTGGGGCAAAAGTTCGCACTAGATTTCTGAATCTAGTACATCAATATAATTACAGAATCTTTGAAGCAATGAAGATATCGTATAGAAACTACTATATATGTATAATATGTGTAGTATGCACCCTGACATCGTTCCGGCAGAGGGTTTGAACTTAGTTTTGTGAGAAGTTCCATTGTAAGGCAAACATTATGTTAACCAATTTAAATAAAGAAATGAAGAATGGCTAAAAAACATTTATTAACATTTTCTTCGTCATCCTCGTAGTGTCTTTTCGTATGTTTCTGAAGTTCTTATGTTCATCTACTCTACCGGGGTCTTTCATAGCTTAGTTTGTAAATTGACAGCTATAACTCATCACCATACTGACGGGGATAAGATTCGATTACGGTCCTGTTCAACAGTTTTGCTGCATATTTGTTTTTTTTTTCATGTATTTTGTGCAACATGTATCTCTATGATTACCCCACAATGTATTTTGACAACTTCAGTAACACTGGAAAGGACAGCTCTTAGTTAATAGTTGTGGAAGTCTTCATAAAACACATTCTATACAAAAGCTGAACACCAGGTCGTATTCCAGTTGGGCCGTAATGCTAAGAACAGAAGGAAACAGATTTCATGGCTAGAGTGAAAAGACAAACATGAATTAACATGATATAAATGAACATCACACCAATAAACTACCCTGTACAAGGTGCGAACTTTTGCCCCGCATAATGCGAACTTTTGCTCCCACTATGGGGCAAAAGTTCGCATTGGAGTACTTGTATTAAAAATTGTATTACTAATACTACAAAAGTAAAGCGGAAAAATGTAGTACATACTACGTTTTGAAGGCAACATGATAGGGACCCGTTTAACGTAGAAAAATGATATTGTTTTCTTTTCGTTTAGTAGTTATTTTGTGAAGTCTGTTAGGTGCGAACTTTTGCCCCGCATTACTCTACATCACATATTTTGAGGTAAAAACTGTTTAAAAAATACATATGTAAAACTAATGTAGAAAAACAGCATAAAGACAAACGTCTTGAATTCCCGCTTGAACAGCGCATCAAAGCTTCAGGCGCACAAATCTCAAGAAACAAACTTCAAACAGCAATGTATTTGATTATTTTGGTCTTGCTCGCTTATAATAAGCCTAAAATAAGAAGATAAGGTGCGCTGCTTTTGCTTACGAAAAGATTTGTGCGCTCAAAATCGGGAGTAGGTGCCAAAGTCGGCCATTGTGGCGGTTATTTTGGGATTCTAACAAGTCTGTCCTTAAAGGCCTTTTCATATAATCACAGAATAACTTACATCAATCAACTCAGCTCCACGAATTGAAGTGATGTCTGTGTGTGTGTGTGTGTGTGTGTGTGTGTGTGTGTGTGTGTGTGTGTGTGTGTGTGTGTGTGTGTGTGTGTGTGTGTGTGTGTGTGTGTGTGTGTGTGTGTGTGTGTGTGTGTGTGTGTGTGTGTGTGTGTGTGTGTGTGTGTGTGTGTGTGTGTGTGTGTGTGTGTGTGTGTGTGTGTGTGTGTGTGTGTGTGTGTGTGTGTGTGTGTGTGTGTGTGTGTGTGTGTGTGTGTGTGTGTGTGTTTTTTTTTTTTTTTTTTATTCTAGGAGTCCAAAAATCTTCTAAAGACGCTGTGTGGGATTCGAATGTGCGCCTACCCACTAAAAACACTCTCCTAGTTCACCTCCACCTTAAATTCCCCTCCGGTACCACCATGCAGTATTTCTTCGGAGGGGAGGCGTTTTGTGCCTTGTGCACCATCACCAATTTGTTATTCTACGCTTTTGTTGTTCTACTTTCCTAAGCTCTTTCGCTACCTTCATGCTGAGCCATTTAGCTCTTGCTATTAATTTGTTTAATTTCTAGCGTTTCACCGATCAGCGTGCAACATGCGTCGTGCTGAGCCATTTAGCTCATGTTAGTGAATTTGTTATTTTCCTACTTTTGTCGCCATTCAGCGACACTTCAACTCCAGTCAGTGCACATTACAATTTGTTAATTTGTTAATTTGCAATTTGTTAATCTTCTACGTTTTTTCGCCATTAAGCGACTTACTTCGGCTCCTGTTAGTCCAAAACTATCAGTTCACCACGGTCGCTCGCTACTCGGATAGCCCCCGGCGGTGGACCCATCCTACTCCGACGAAGAGTTCCCCGGCGATGGATGTTCTTCCGAACCGATCTTCCCGGGTCGGCGTCAAGGTCAGTCCTGAGATTCCGGTTGGAGACTGGCTTCCGGTTCAAAGGCGCCCCAACGACCGTTCCCCGGTGCTTTTCACGGCCTACTCTGTCTAGTCCCCGGCGGTGGACCTAGCCTACTCCGACGGAGAAAATCCCCGGCGACGGAAGTTCTCCCGAACGCGCAGTTCAATCACGACCGGCCAGGTGCCGAGGTCGACCCAGCGATTCCGGTTGGAGGTTGGCTTCCGGTTCACTGGCGCCCCGACGACCACAAACCAGTACTACGTCACGGTCTACTCGGTCTTGTCCCCGACGGTGGATCAAGCCTACTCCGATCGCGGTCAGAGATCCTCTGGTCTTCACGCCATTTCCTTTGCAGCTCGGACAGTATTCGCACATAACATAAGTGGAACTTCATAGTCAGAGCGAAGGAAAAAGTTGTATCCTTTTCCAGCACGCGAAACTGTTATATCTCTCATAAAAGGCGTCGAACTGTCATTTATTTTGGTAAACAAAAAACATCTGATCCAATCAGTATTCCAGTTTTGGTAAAGAATACAGGAACGAAGATTGGCATCAGAGATATGCGCAAAACTAGCTGCTGGATATCCACTTTTTCATTATGTCATAAATTCATTGAAATCTTCGAAATAACACATCCACGTTTCACACATTGATCTCCTTTTATATTTAAAGCTATAAAACGTATTTTTGACTTGAGTTTACAAAGTTTCATTACAATTTATGTCCTATTTTAGATTTCCACGTGCTGCTAGTCTAGATCTATGAGGTCTTTGTTTCACTTCACAGCAACGAAAAATGGTATACATGTTGAAAAATGGTATAGCAATAATGTTATAATGCATTTGACATTTCGATGCCCTGTATACCAGCGTACGAACTCGGAAAGGCATCAACTTTTTGAGCCAGAGTTCAACTTATGTTATGTGGTATTCGCCTTACTACGCGGTCGACAGCGTTCCATTTCTCTTCTTCGCGGCACATTTCGCGGACGACATTGTCAGCTGTCATACCAGGCAAATCCCTGCGCGCTTCGTCGAATCTGGGACATTCGAAGACGACGTGTTCTGGTGTCTCTTCTTCGTTTCCGCACTCTGGACAGAGAGGCGAAGGTGCGTGACCAAACCGATGCAGATATTTCCGAAAGCAGCCGTGCCCGGACAGGAACTGCGTCAGATGAAAGTTCACCTCTCCATGCTTCCTGTTCACCCACTCAGATACATTCGGGATGAGCCGATGGGTCCACCTTCCATTTCCCGCATTGTCCCACTCTTGCTGCCACTTAGACAACGAATCCGTTCTAACGATGCTCCGCACGTTCCTTGTATTCCTTCGCTGATAGCATTCCACGTCCTCGGCCAGGGTAATGCAAATGGGCATCATCCCAGCGATAACGCATACTGCCTCCGATGAAATCGTACGATAGGCGCTTGCGACCCGCATGGCCATTAGTCGGAACACTCTGTTCAGCTTCCCTCGGTTACACTGTGTTTTCAGCGCTGCGGCCCAGGCCGGAACTGCATATCTCAGGGTTGAGGTTGCAACGCTAGCCAGAAGGCGTCTCTTGCTGCTTCTCAGTCCGCCGACGTTTGGCATAATCGTAGCAATCGCGTTGACAGCCTTCGACGCCCTTTCGCAGGCGTAATCGACGTGTGCGTTAAAATTTAAACGGTCGTCGACCATCACCCCCAGGTGCTTCAGCGCACGCTTCGATGCAATTTCGTATTCTCCGACGTTGATGTTTACTGATTGAACGGCTTTCCGGTTGCTCACTAGCACTACTTCCGTTTTATGATGAGCCAACTGTAGTTTAGCTCCCGTCATCCACGCTTCAACGGTGTCCAACGCCTCCGCCGTCAACATCTCGACCTCTTCTAGCGTCTCGCCGGTTACCGTAAGAACGACATCGTCCGCGAATCCAACGATTTCAACTCCACTGGGCAGCTGCAATGTTAGTACTCCATCGTACATCGCGTTCCAGAGCGTAGGACCTAGAATAGAACCTTGTGGCACCCCTGCCGTAATCGTGGTTGATTTTTGGCCCAACTCCGTTTCGTACACCAGCACTCTGTTCTGGAAGTAACTTTTCAGTATTCTGCACAAGTAACTAGGAACACGCATCCTGTGTAGTGCTACGGCGATAGCCTCCCAGCTAGCACTATTGAAAGCGTTTTTCACGTCGATTGTTACTACCGCGCAAAACCGTTTTCCTCTCCTCTTTTGCGTGGCTGCCTTCTCTGCACTATGCACGACTGTCCGGATTGCATCCACCGTTGAGATTCCCTTTCGGAACCCGAATTGCTTCCTCGATAGACCATTCTCGCTCTCCGTGCAATGTGTGAGCCTGTTAAGGATTTTCCTTTCCAATAGCTTCCCGAGGGTATCCAACAAACATATGGGTCTGTACGATGCTGGGTCCCCTGGCTGCTTCCCCGGTTTCGGCAGTAAGACCAACTTCTGGATCTTCCATCTATCTGGAAAATTGCCTTCATCAAAGCATTTTTGCAATACTATCCTGAACATGTCAGGGAACGCCTGTATCGCCGTTTTCAGCACTACATTGGGTATTCCATCCGGGCCAGGAGCTTTCTTCACCTTCAGACCCTTCGCAACTATTACTAGCTCTTCGTTGGAGATCCGTGAACCTCTGGATTCATCTTCTTCGTCCTCATATGGCGTAGGCGGCCACAGCGTTGGATCATGGTGCGGAAAAAGGCCTTCCACGATCGTCTTCAACTTTTCCGGGCACATTTCAGCGGGGGTCGCCGGGCCCTTCAACTTTGCCACCACGATTCGATAGGCGTTACCCCATGGGTTGGCATCAGCTTCTTGGCACAGTTCTTTGAAGCAGTTCAACTTGCTCAGCCTAATCTCCCGTTTGAAAGCCGCGCGAGCTTCGCGAAACACGAGTCTCCGTTCTTCTCTCTCGACATCAGTTCTTGCCCTCTGAACACTTCTTCTGGCTCTGAGACATGTAGCACGTAGGATACTGAGTGATCCATTCCACCAGTAAGCTGGGCGCCGTCGGAATCTGGGCTCCAACTTCCTTGGCATTGATGCGTCACAGGCTGTTGCTACCGCTTCTGTCAGCTCCTCTGCGTCGAGATTTGCACCGCTGTGTGTCCGAAGCGCCTCGATGAAGAGACCCTTGTCGAAGTCCTGTATCTTCCACTTCCGCTCTCGGGTCCTCGTTCGTCTCGTTGCCGAATAGGCTCGCCAGCCGACGGTGTAAGTTATCGCTTGGTGATCGCTGTGGGAGTACTTCTCGCTGACTCTCCAGTTCATGTCCTCCGTAAGCGAAGGACTGCAGAACGTGACATCGATTATTGATTCACGTCCGTCTCTGCGGAATGTGCTGACCGTACCGTCATTACAAAGCTTTACGTCCAGCTTCGCCAGGGCTTCCAGTAAGCTGTATCCTCTTGAATTGGTAAGTCTGCTACCCCACTCCACGGCCCAGGCGTTGAAGTCACCTCCGATGATAACCGGCTTTCGTCCAACCAGCGCACAATGGGGAAAAACCCATGAAAACCAGGAAAAAAATCAATAACTTTTGTCGCAGTGGAGTGAAAATTGCAAACAAAATCATTTCCGCTTGGAAAATGTCTGATAAATCGAATGGAACTAGTGTCGATCACCGCACGAAACTGTATGTCGACCTACAGAGTCGATTTATCATCGGATTCTTGATTTTTCATACTAAAAGATGCGTTTTAACAGTATATCTCATACAATATATAGAAATTATGAGTTTACTCTGGCATACAAATGGTTTAGAATGTACACAAGTAGTATTCGACATAAATATTTTTTTATGTCGACTCAAGTTGATTATTTTGGCGAAATTGATCGATTTTCATACAAAAATTCATAATTCTGTCGTAGTTTACTAGGAAAACTAAATTATTTCCGCAAAGAAAATGTCTGGTAAATCGACTGAAACTTCCGTCGTTTACCGGATGAAACTGTATGTCGACCTACAGAACGATTTATGACCGGATTCTTGATTTTTTGTACTAAAAGATGCGTTTTGTCAGTATTTCTCATACTATTTATGAATAAACTGTGGAATACAAATCCTTTAGAATGTACACAAGTAGTATTCGATATAAATATTGCTTTATGTCGACTCAAGTATTATTTTAACGAAAATGATCGATTTTCATACAAAATCTCATAATTCTGTCGTTGTTAACTAGGATATTTTGAATTTACTCTGACATACAATTCCTTTAGAATGTACACAGGTAGTATTCGATATAAATATTTTTTATGTCGACTCAAATTGATTATTTTGGCGAAAATGATCGGTTTTCATATAAAAATACATAATTCTGTCTTTGAACACTAAATCGTTTCCGCTAAGAAAACGGCTGGTAAACAGACTGGAACTAGTGTCGTTCACCGGACGAAACTGTATGTCGACCAACAGAGTCGATTTATCATCAGATTCTTGATTTTTCGTTCTAAAAGATGCGTTTTGTATTAAAATTATGAATTTATTTTGACATACAAATACTTTTGAATGTACACAAGTAGTATTCGGTACAATTTTTTTTATGTCGACTCAAGTAGGTTGTTTTGGTGAAAATGATTAATTTTCTTACAAATGATTAATTTTCATACAAATTAATACTTGTAATAGTTAACAAAGAAGTAAATATTTGAAAACATTTGAATGTTGAACATATGTACACTGTAATTACTTCTGTACTCCAAATTTCTCTCTCTCACTATCTTCTTGGCATAACGTCCTCACTGGGACGAAGCCTGCTTCTCAGCTTAGTGTAATATGAGCATTTCCACAGTTATTAACTGAGAGCTTCCTCTGCCAATGACCTTTTTGCATGTGTATATCGTGTGGCAGGCACGAAGATACTCTATGCCCAAGGAAGTCAAGGACATTTCCTTTACGGACAGTTCCTGGAGCAATCTGAAAACGATACCAGCCCCCCCCCCCCCCCAGCATGGTCATGCTGGATACCCATGTATTTACAGCTGTGGCTATATGAGCCTAAGTACTGTATTCCAAATTTATTTTTATATCGTAAACAGCTATTTTATAACTCGAGTCGATTAAATCGGCTCGCCTGCTATCACTGTAGAGTCAAGCAGAAAAGCTAGTACAGAAATCGACTAGCTCTATAGCCGACCGACGAAGAGTGGCCGATTCGTGATTTTGACAGTTTAGTGACAGAAATTCCTCAAGGATTTCCTCCAAAAATACCTCCAAGAATTCATCCGCAAATTCCTTATGGACTCCCTCCGGAAATTCCTCAAGGATTTTTCTCCGCAAATTCCTCAAAGATTTCCTTCGGAAAATCCTCAAGGATTTTCTCCCGAAATTCCTTAAGTATTTTCTCCGGAAATTCCTCCAGGATTTCCTACGGAAATTTCTCCAGGACTTCCCTTGGAAATTCCTCCAGGATTTCCTTCGGAAATTCCTGTGGAGCGGACCTGGTGTGATGGTTAGAACACTTGACTATCACACCGAGGACCTGGGATCGAATCCCACTCCCGACAATCTCGCAAAATGTGAGTTCTTCCTTCGGAAGGGAAGTAAAGCGTGGGTCCCGAGATGAACTAGCCTAGGGCTAAAAATCTCGTTAATACAGATAAAAAAAAAAAAAAAAATTCCTCCAGGATTTCCTTCGAAAATTCCTCCAGGATTTTCTTCGGAAATTCCTCCAGGAGATCTTCCGAAAATTCCTCAAGGAATACTTCCGGGAATACGATTTTCTCCGGAAATTCCTCAAGGATTTCCTCCGGAAATTCCTCCAAGAATTCCTTTGGAAATTCCTCCAGGGTTTCCTTCGGAGATTCCTCCAGGATTTCCTTCGGAAATTCCATCAGGATTTCCTCGGAAATTCCTCCAAGATTTCCTTCGGAAATTCCTTCAGGGTTTCCTCCGGAAATTCTTCCAGGATTTCTATTGGAAATTCCTCCAGGACTTTCTTCGGAAATTCCTCAAGGTTTTCTTCCAGAAATTCCTTAAGAGTTTCACCCGGAAATTTCTTAAGGATTTCATCTGGAAATTCCTCCGCAAATTCTTCAAAGGATTCCTCCTGGAATTCCTCCGGAAATTCTTCCAGGAAATCTTCCGGAAATTTCTTCAGGATTTCCTTTGGAAATTCTTCCAGAATTTTCTTCCGAAATTTCTCAAGGATTTCTTCCGGAAATTCCTTAAGGATTTCATCCGGAAATTCCTCAAGGATTTCTTCTGGAAAATATCAAAGATTTCCTCCGCAAGTTCCTCCAGAAATTCCTCCAGGAATTCCTCCGGAAATTATTCCAGGAAATCTTCAGGATTTCCTGCAGGAATTCCTCCAGGAATTCCTCCGGTAATTCCTCCAGGAAGTCTTCCGAAAATTCCTCCTGGAATTCTTCCAGGAATTTTCCCAGGAAATTCCTCTGACAGTTTCCAGAAGGAATTCCTGGAGGAATTACCGGAGGAATTCCTGGAGGAATTCCTGCAGGAATTCCTGAAGAAATTTTCGGAAGATTTCCTGGAATAATTTCCGGAGAAATTCCTGGAGGAATTTCCGGAGGAAATCCTTGAGGATTTTCCAGATGAAATCCTTGAGGAATTTCCGGATGAAATCCTTAAGGAATTTCCGGAAGAAATCCTTGAGAAATTTCCGAAGAAAATTCTGGAAGAATTTCCAAAGGAAATCCTGAAGAAATTTCCGGAAGAATTTCCGGAGGAATTCCTGGAGGAATCCTTTGAGAAATTTGCGGAGGAATCCTTGAGGAATTTCCAGATGAAATCCTTAAGGAATTTCCGGATGAAATTCTTAAGGAATTTCCGGAAGAAAACCTTGAGGAATTTCCGAAGAAAGTCCTGGAGGAATTTCCAAAAGAAATCCTGTGGGAATTTCCAGAGGAAATCCTGAAGGAATTTCCGAAGGAAATCTTGGAGGAATTTCCGGAGGAAATCCTGGAGGAATTTCCTGAGGAAATCCTGGAAGAATTTCCTGAGGAAATCCTGGAAGAATTTTCTGAGGAAATCCTGGAGAAATTTCCTGAGAAAATCCTGGAGGAATTTCCGAAGGAAATCCTGGAGGAATCTCCGAAGGAAACCCTGGAGGAATTTCCAAAGGAATTCTTGGAGGAATTTCCGGAATCCTTGATTAATTTCCGTAGAAAATTGTTGAGGAATTTCCGGAGGAAATTTTTGGGGAATTTCCGGAGGAAATCTTTGAGGTATTCGCGGAAGTATTCCTGGAGGTATTTTCGAAAGATCTCCTGGGGGAATTTCCGGAGAAAATACTTAAGGAATTTCGGGAGAAAATCCTTGAGGATTTTCCGAAGGAAATCTTTGAGGAATTTGCGGAGAAAATCCTTGAGGAATTTCCGGAGGGAGTCCATGAGGAATTTCCGGAGGAATTCTTGAAGGAATTTCCGGAGGAATTTGCGGAAGAATTCTTGGAGGAATTTTTGGAGGAAATCCTTGAGGAATTTCTGTCACTAAACTGTCAAAATCACGAATCGACCACTCTTTGTCGGTCGGCTATCGAGCTAGTCGATTTCTGTACTAGCTTTTCTGCTTGACTCTACAGTGATAGCAGGCGAGCCGATTTAATCGACTCGAGTTATAAAATAGCTGTTTACGATATAAAAATAAATTTGGAATACAGTATTTAGGCTCATATAGCCACAGCTGTAAATACATGGGTATCCAGCATGACCATGCTGGGGGGGGCTGGTATCGTTTTCAGATTGCTCCAGGAACTGTCCGTAAAGGAAATGTCCTTGACTTCCTTGGGCATAGAGTATCTTCGTGCCTGCCACACGATATACACATGCAAAAAGGTCATTGGCAAAGGAAGCTCTCAGTTAATAACTGTGGAAATGCTCATATTACACTAAGCTGAGAAGCAGGCTTCGTCCCAGTGAGGACGTTATGCCAAGAAGATAGTGAGAGAGAGAAATTTGGAGTTCAGAAGTAATTACAGTGTACATATGTTCAACATTCAAATGTTTTCAAATATTTACTTCTTTGTTAACTATTACAAGTATTAATTTGTATGAAAATTAATCATTTGTAAGAAAATTAATCATTTTCACCAAAACAACCTACTTGAGTCGACATAAAAAAATTGTACCGAATACTACTTGTGTACATTCAAAAGTATTTGTATGTCAAAATAAATTCATAACTTTAATACAAAACGCATCTTTTAGTACGAAAAATCAAGAATCTGATGATAAATCGACTCTGTTGGTCGACATACAGTTTCGTCCGGTGAACGACACTAGCTCCAGTCTGTTTACCAGCCGTTTTCTTAGCGGAAACGATTTAGTGTTCAAAGACAGAATTATGTATTTTTATATGAAAACCGATCATTTTCGCCAAAATAATCAATTTGAGTCGACATAAAAAATATTTATATCGAATACTACCTGTGTACATTCTAAATGAATTGTATGTCAGAGTAAATTCAAAATATCCTAGTTAACAACGACAGAATTATGAGATTTTGTATGAAAATCGATCATTTTCGTTAAAATAATACTTGAGTCGACATAAAGCAATATTTATATCGAATACTACTTGTGTACATTCTAAAGGATTTGTATTCCACAGTTTATTCATAAATAGTATGAGAAATACTGACAAAACGCATCTTTTAGTACAAAAAATCAAGAATCCGGTCATAAATCGTTCTGTAGGTCGACATACAGTTTCATCCGGTAAACGACAGAAGTTTCAGTCGATTTACCAGACATTTTCTTTGCGGAAATAATTTAGTTTTCCTAGTAAACTACGACAGAATTATGAATTTTTGTATGAAAATCGATCAATTTCGCCAAAATAATCAACTTGAGTCGACATAAAAAAAAATTTATGTCGAATACTACTTGTGTACATTCTAAAGCATTTGTATGCCAGAGTAAACTCATAATTTCTATATATTGTATGAGATATACTGTTAAAACGTATCTTTTAGTATGAAAAATCAAGAATCCGATGATAAATCGACTCTGTAGGTCGACATACAGTTTCGTGCGGTGATCGACACTAGTTCCATTCGATTTATCAGACATTTTCCAAGCGGAAATGATTTTGTTTGTAATTTTCACTCCACTGCGACAAAAGTTATTGATTTTTTTCCTGGTTTTCATGGGTTTTTCCCCATTGTGCAGCGCGTCGGTGAGTGCATCCAACATCCTGTTGTACTCTTCGTCCGTCCACCTTGGAGGTGCATAACAACTGCACACGAAGATTCCGTTGATTTTAGCAATTACGAAACCGTCATGTGAGCATTCGATCACTTCTTGGATAGGGAATCTACCCATGACTTGAATTGCCGCTATCTTAGCTCTGTCGGCCACCCAGTTGCCGTTCTCGGGGGGAACCCGATACGGCTCCGCAATAATCGCAACATCACACTTTGACTCTGTTGTCGACTGCCACAACAGTTGCTGTGCGGTGTCGCAATGATTCAGATTTATTTGAGTTATCTGCATCATTGTTGGCCTGTCCTCGCCTTTTTGTAGGCCGGGCACTTAAAGCCTCCAGTCGGATGATCATTGCCGTCCTCCGGCTTGCACAGCATGCACCTGGGTTGCTTCGTGCAGTCCCGAGCAACGTGTCCGTTTCCACCGCATCTCCAGCACCGTTCGGACCTGTCCGGACCCTTGCAGTTCCTCGAGTGGTGACCAAACTCCGTGCACCTGTAACATCTCTCCATTTGCTTGGCCAAACGGGGAGCCAGTCGCAGCGAGCACACCGCCCATCCAACTTTGACCTTGTCATTCACCACCAGCTTGTTGGCAGCATCCGCCGGCAATCGGATTGTCGCCGTCTGGGTGCCTCCATACGACTTCCTTATCCGAATCACCATCGGCCCTTCGACGTTGCACTGCGCAGTCAGTGCGCGCTTCAGATCTTCTTCGGTAGTGACCTCGTCCAGATCCTTGATTTCAACCACCGTCTCCTGTGATAAGGCTCTCACGTTAGCCTCGCTGCCCAGGGATTTGGCAACAAGCTCCCTGAACGCCGAGCTCTTAATCATCGGATCTTTCTTGAGCTCGAACAGCATCTCTCCTTTTTGGGTGCGTCTGGTCTTCACCACGTTTTCGCCCAGCTCCTTCAACTCCGGGTCCTCCTTCAATTTACTAAGGAGAGCAGCGTACGTCGTCTTGTCGTTCGCCTCGACGATCAATGCGTCGCCCTTTTTCCTCTCCCTTGGGCGCCGGTGCTTTTCTTTCTTCTTCTGTTCCTTCTTCTTTTCTTCCTTCTCCTTTCGCTTCTTCTTCTTCTTCACCTGCTGGTTCTCGACAGTGCGCCATCCATCATCACTCCGATTGCTGGCACGCTCCTGTTCGCTTCTCTGTTTCTTCGGGACTTCCTCCTCGCCTGGCGTGTCCCGGCCCCTTTTCTCTGAGCGAGTATTCCGGTGGCTCTTCGGCGTCTCCATGCTTTCAACCGTTGCTCGTTCCGTTGCTTCCATCAGAGACTTCTCGGCTGTTTCCACTCTCAGCTTGAGCGTCTTTTGCTCGCGTTCGGCGGCTATAACAGCAGATTTGATGTTTGCCACCAGCTGCTTAATTTTCAGGTGCACGTTGTGTTTGTCCTTCACAAACTCGTACAGTTCGTTCACCTTCTTCCTCACCTCACCCAGACCCGACTCCTGTACAACACTGCTCTTCGAGGTCGGTGTGAACACTCGTTGGTTCGGAGTCCCGAGCTCCCGTTGGCTCCCTTGGGGCTCGCTCCGTATCGCGCTGCTACTCGTTCTCGCAGCTGTTTCCAGCGGCGTCACTGGTGATCGCTGCACCACTCCACTTCTTCTGAACGCGTCCGCGTTCTCTCCAACTACTTCGGTATAGTTTGATGTCTCCATTCTATTGGGTCCCCCCTCCGCACCGCTATCACCATCCGTTGTATCTAGTCGCTTTCGTGATCTCTTGGTTGTCTATGAAACAGGGAGGCCAAGCGAGGGTTGAACACGTTCCTTCATGGGGTCCGTGTCCAGAGCCAGATCAGCGTAAGTCGGGAATGTTCCATCCGAGCCTAGTACCCATCAACGTGATGGACAGATGATGAACGTATCCGGAGGCCTGCCAAGGTTTTACCGGGACGGAGGCAAACGTGCCATTAGCCCACTCGCCGTTTCAAGTTGGTGTCACCCTACTTTACTCAGGGAGCAGAATAGCCCGAATGTCAGCCCATCGTCGCCATCCAATCCATAATCCGTAGTCCGGTGTCGTTAGCGTTTACCAGTATGCCATAATCAAGATCTTACTGGCATCGATCCTGATGTGCCGGTTGGCACTCCAGGTGTTTGGGCTAAGGCACTTTGGAAGCGGTACCAGGTCGCTTGCACGGAGTTGCTTGCGGATGTGTGGCTTTTTATAGGGAACCAACAGAGCCCACTGTTGGAACCCCACCACATCCTAGGCATACTCTGCTTGAGCTGTCTGGAAACCAGAAGCCCGGTCACTCCCCGAAGGAAGAGCCAAAGGTGGTAACCCACACGGGTGTGTGGACGGTTTTCGCTAAGGAAATATTCCCAAGCTTCCACCCGACTCGCAGAAGGGGGGGTTCGTCAAGCCCCTGGACTCCTGTCCCTGCTGCCCCTTGTGTGTGTGTGTGTGTGTGTGTGTGTGTGTGTGTGTGTGTGTGTGTGTGTGTGTGTGTGTGTGTGTGTTTTCTCTAAACAATTAAGGGGAATATAATTAATTTTATATTCATAAAATTTACTTTCTCGATCTATCCAAAAACCGTTCCCATTACTGCCAAGCCCATCGTTTCCCCGGGAAGACTAGAAGGTGTTGCTTCATAAAGGAACTAGTGCAGTTTGCACCCTCGAAGTTACCGTAGCAGAACTACAACTTGTAGTGGTGAGTCTACGCCGAAACAACATAAAACTTTTCACCACCTATGTACCAGCACTTCATCACCACTACCACAGCCGTACCGACGTTCACTATCAGCAATCATGTACTTGACCTTTGTAGTGTTAATCGTAAGTCCAATCATTCATTTCATTTATTTATTTTAGTTAAACATCAAATTCATAATAACACAGAATTAACAATTTGCCGCCATAATACTCGATTTGCAGTTGTAGCTCTCCAACGTCGGTCACGCACAAGCCCAACGCTCGCCAGATCACGCTCCACTTGGTCCGCCCAACGTGCTCTCTTCGCTCCACGCCTTCTTGTACCAACCGGATGGTTAGCAAACACCAACTTTGCAGGGTTGTTGTCCGGCATTCTTGCAACATGCCCTGCCCACCGTATCCGTCCAGCTTTAGCCACTTTCAGGATGTTGGGTTCACCGTAGAGTGCAGTGAGCTCGTGGTTCATCCTTCTCCGCCACACACCGTTCACCTCTACCGTGATAGACTCTCCAAAGTGAGTCATCGATGTTCGTTGCTGCAGGCTGCGCAGCTAACCTTGAGGGTGCTATGTGCACTAGCCCCTCTCTGAAGCAATGCCTTCTTTGTGGTTCCGGAGAGACGAAGGGTCTGGCGACCATAGGAATGTGTTTTAGTGGGTCGAGAAGATAGTAGTCCTGGCCTTTACTATTGTTGTAGAAGACGGCTTTAACCCCACACTACCCTAACCTTCCTGTTAGGGTGTTTGTTGAGCAGATTTTCCCCCCTATGGTTTAGAAGAAAAAGAAGAACACACCGTTCACCTGCACGCCGCCGAACATCGTCCTTAGCACGTGTCGCTCGAAAACTTCGACTGCTTGTAGGTCCTCCTCGAGCACCGTCTCGTGTCCGTAGAGTATCACCGATCTTATTAGCGTCTTGTACATTAGGCCTGTCCAGCTTTTCAAAAATGTTCTCTGATTCTCAAGTCCACCCCCATATTTTGATTGGCATCCTAATAGAAGTAACTGGTCAAAATTTCAGCCAAATCCGTTGAAATTAAGAGGTGCATCAAATCAATTTTGTGTTTTTCAACTATTTTTGAACTTCAAAAAATCATAACTACTCTAAAGCATGTCAAAACTTAATTCTTTCGGCAGAAATTGAAAGCTATACTTGTCTGCTACAACTTCTCCGAACAACGTGTGCCAATAAAATTGAAGGAAACATGTGTAATTATCATATTTGTAATCAGAAAAACCTTAAAAAGGTGTTTTTTTGATAGATTTCGTTCTGGAACACCCTAATATACTTAATAAGTTGGATTTTTCAAAACGGCATCATATTCTCCAATGTTTTTTGGTTATTTGCTTCTTTGACACCAATGCTGTAGGAGTTGAGCAAAAATTACTAAAATTCGTGAAAGTCAAATGTGGCCTAAAAACTAGCTTTTTGGAGGCAATCACGTTGTGGCGCGAAATCGTACTGAACGTAGTAGCTTTGCTTCCTAGTAGTTTGCCTTGGCTACCCCCTACCACGGGTGATAACAAACAAGCGCGATGACAGGTGTTGGCTATCATATCAGTGCTGACGCG